>NC_133864.1:2037254-2125779 GCF_044706935.1 Curcuma longa
ATCCATGGTCTCTTGCTAAACATAGTTTTTCGTCCTTGCAATTCATTCTTGGAGCACTGTCACTAGCCAATAACCACTTCCTTTAATTTCAAATAGTAACTTAACTCATCGTTGCTCAAATCAATATTTCCTTTGATTTCAGACTTTGAAATTAAGTTTAGGAAACCAGAATTCAATCAGATTTCCATGAGGCTGATGGGGTAAGGTATCCAGGAGTCTTGTGTTAATAACGGACAAGGTCGAACATTTGTAGAAAAGAGATCAAGGATCAATAAAAATGGGAGGGTTGTATCAATTTCAACTTGTAGATGCTGATTAAATCCAGCAAGTATGATCTGTTTGTGTTGCTGAAAAACTAAGCTATAGACAGAAGAGAAACTATTATGTGTCAGAGCTTATGGAGCTTTCTGATCATAGCTAGGCTAAGGGGAGGTTCAGGCCATTACAGCACCAAGTGGTATTGCAATCCACACAAGGAACTACATGATTTTGTCCTAGATTAACATTAATTTAATGTTGTATTAATATTGATTAATGTTGATTAATTGTTAATGTTGTATTGGTGTTGATTAATGTTGATTAATTATTAATGTTGTATTGATGTTCGATTGTGATGGGGTTAATGTGGTATTGATGGTGATTAATTTGTTAATGTTGTTTGTGTTGACGGTCCCGTTGACGGTTTTAAGGAAATTACATTGAATGCAAACTTCAACTCTCTATTTCGAGGACTCACAGTGACTTAGACTCGAGGACTCAGACTCAGCAACTCGAACTCGAGGACTCAGACTCAGCGACTCAGACTTAGTGATTCAGACTTGAGGACTCGAACTCAGACTCGACAACTCAAACTCAGGGACTCAGACTCGAGGACTCTCAAGCTATGTGGAACCATATGAGGATCCTTAGGAAAAAGACTGACTACATTTTGCCACTTGAATACATTTTTTCTACTTGCTCAATTGTAGGTGAAACGACTTACTACAGTCGACGTTTTGATCTGGGTGAGTAAAGACAATAAATTGTTGGGTCCCCAAGGATGTCTGTATCTCCACAATGGCATGATATTGTCCACTTTGGGCCTAAGCCCTCATGGCTTTGTGTATGGATCTGAACCGGTTCAGTCGGTTTAGGTTTTGGGTTTTATTTTTCTTGATTTTCGGCTGTGAGAAATCAAAAGAAAACCTAGGGTTTAATTATAAAACCTAACGTTTAATTAAAAGAGAGGTAATCTTTGTCACAACAGATTCCCGTCACAAATTTGTGATGAGAATCTGGACCGTTCGATTTTAAAATAGAAGATTAAATCCAGGTCATCGCAATCATCCATTCAATCTACGGTCTGGATTTAATCTTAACTTTAAAATCGAACGGTCCAGATTCCCGTCACAAAATTTGTGACGAGAATCTATTGTGACAAGTAGCTTTATTTTAATTAAAAACACGGTTGACTCCTCGTTAATAAAGGATCGTGCGATCTCTGTTTCGTGGCGCACTGTTCTTCTTCCTCGCGGGGAACGCCGCCGTCCACGCCCCTTCCGCGTGAGGGTGGTGCCGGATCTGAGGCTTGATGTCGTCGGACTGGAGTGCTTCCGCCGCCGACCACCCTTACCGCGCGTGGAGGTGGAGAAGAAGCCGCAGCATCTCTCGGGTTTTGACTCCCTGTTGTCACGCGAGAACGCCTCCGGCCGCTGTGCGTGGAGAAGAAGAAACAGCCGTGCGTGGAGAAGAAGGAGCTTCGCCGACCGCTGCCTGGACGCTTGGCTGGTGATCGGAATTTCGCGTTGCCGCACCTCGGTTGGTGGCCGATTCTTGCGTCGCCGCATGCTCAAATGGTAGCTGGTCTTCGCGTCGCAGTTCACCCGAAAAGCAAGGATCGAAAGCCACAGCCGATGCTTTCTCCCTGGCAAATAGCCGCTTGTTATTACGACTCTCGATTTCCGGAATAAGACTACTCTCGATTCGATCATCATCGATCATTGGTTAGTACCGAAGAAGATGACGCGACTCGTGACTTCCGAAGCCGTCCAGACGGGAGCTTGGCATGGATCAACAGTAGAGGCGGGACTCGGACGAGGATCGCTCGATTGATTCAATATGGCTCAACATCGTCATCGCGAGGTACACGTTTAGAATAATTTTATTCTGCAAATTTAATTATGTAAGTAGAATAATTTTATTCTAAAAAAATTTTAATTTCATGTCATGCCTTGTACATTGTTTATTTCCTATCTAGCATGCGTGTGTTGTATGATAATTAGTTTTAATTATTGTTTTATTTCTGTTGCGCATGTTTACGAAACGTGTAGACACGCGTATTATACCGGGACAATCCTAACACTAAGTAGTTCATCATTCTTCTCAGTAATTTGAAATTATTAGCTCAGGTCATCTTGATAGATAAGTTGGAATTGAAATACTCTAATTTTTAATTCAGTATATTCCTATAATATATTTGACAAAGATTGTCCAATATTAACATCCTCCCTCGACACAGTGCATTGGTAAGATGTCCAGCGGTCTCTTCGACAGCTAAGGTTCGATTCTCATGCAGGGCAATTACGCTCGTGATGCTTGAAAATCTAGACAAAATCAATTGCTGGGTGAGAAACTGCTTCACTTCTAGATATACTCGGTGGATGAATCAGGAGAAAGGTCATCCATCTTTGAGACCGAAGTCCCATATATCCGAATTACTAAAAAATCATGAATCTTTGAAAGGACTGTATATATGTTTGTGGTTAAACATGTTGGAGGTGATATTCAGTATAGATATTATCACTCCTAGTAAATAAGAGAGTATATTAACATGATCAATTAAATTAATGACCATTTTAAGAAATCTATATATAGTAAAAACCAATTGAGAAGGATTTTAAGTTGTGTTCTTTTAAATAGATCAAATAACTCTTGTAAATATATTACTAGGAGAACTCCTTTTTAAATTTGAAAAAAAAATAATTTTTTATTTTTTTACAATTTATATATATGAGAATATATATTACACTAGATTTTAACGTGAAATATAAAATTATATTAGATAAAAATAAAAATTAGGTTGCATTTGATTTTTTATAGGTTGATTAAAGTATTATATATATATATATATATATATATATATATAATTGTTTTAAAAAGACATTTGACATACTATTGAAAAATATATATTAGGGGTTATTAATAACTCAATTAGTCTAATACATGTGTCTCAATAAATTTATATAAGGTTTGATCAAAACTATTATATATGTTATAAATTTAAAAATATACATTAAAAATCATCAAGATGATTTATTTAAAAAAAAAATTAAAGAGCAACATGATATAAACTCATTATAATTGTTTAAAATTGTTTACATTAGAATTTTATTATGTTTTTATAAAATACTAAATGTTAAAGTTGATAGAAAGTGAATTATAAATTAAAAATATGATATTTTTTTATTAAAAATAATAATCCTCTCATCTATCTATAAAATTATTATATGTTTATTTTTAAATCGGTTGATCAATTCAAAAATACATACATATATTTATAATTAAACTTTATATACATAGATATATATTTTAAATTTATAAATTCATATATTAGCTCTGATAAAATTAAGCACATGTAATAAATTAAAATAAGGCAAACCGTCCATGGAATTTCCATGTCCACTATTTTTCATGTCGAATCAACTCCGACGCCCGGAACCCGCGAACCCTGATCGCCGATATGAAGACCCCGATCGGTGATGCGAAGGAACAAGGGCGGAATCAGGCGTGTTGCAATGGCGGTCGCTGGAGACATGGCGGCTCCATTGCGGTCGCCGTGCTTGTTCTGCCAGATAGCTCGGGGCTCCACCTCCGCTGATCTCCTATTCGCCGTCGGTGTCTCCCTCTTCCTTTCGTCAATGGTTTTACTCTGTCGTTTCATTTCAGATTATCTTTCATTTACAGGACGAGATGGTGAGCGCCTTCCGTGATATTAGACCCGCCGCCTTCAGGTGGTTTTTTTCTCCCTTCAACTTATTTAGCGCTTCTCTTATGGACACTGGCAAGTTTTTTTTTCCCCTCCTCGTGTGAAATCTATTCAAAGATCCGAGATTTGGTAAAGTAGCAGGATTTATGATAATGTTGATTTTAGACGCAACCTTTCTATATGAAACTTCTGATGGGATGGTTTCCTCATAGGTATATTCGTACTAATGAAACTGTTGTAATAGCCTTAAACTGCTCCAAATTCAAAAACAAATAGTTGTATGAATTCCCTGGATCTTTTGCAAACTTAAAACAATTTAGGGCTATGTAACAACTTTAAAAATTGCAGCATGGTCTTAAACTGTTGTAAATCTACAAATATGCACGCCTACGACTTCGATAGACCATCTAGATTTGAGATCTACATTTCTTTTCAACATTAGAGTCGTTAGGGTCAAGTGACTTTTTTGTTCAAAACTGCTACGAGACTGCTCTAATTCTAAAAATATATGCACCTACAAGTTCAATAAACTCTCTGGAATATATGAATGAGTTCCCTTGACCCTCTTGAGTTGAGATCTACATTTAGAAACAAAATTCCTATATGACACTAAACTCCTCTAAATTTTGAAACAAAGAGTTCTATAAATTCATTGGATCCTCTAGAGTGGATGTATAATCTCATTTTCTAATTTAGAGCACTTTAAGTTCATGTAACAATTTTAAACAAAACTTATAGACGATCTTTAATTGATCGAAATACAAAAACAAACAATCCAAATTCTTATGAGTTTTTGCACCCCTCAAGATGTAAAATTCACTACTACTTTTCGGTGTTGGACAAGTTTCAAAACTACTACATGACCCTAAACTGCTATAAGTTTAAAAACAAACAATGTCTTATGAGTTCCTTGGACCCTCTAAGAGTATAAGTAGGACTTGCTTTTTCAATTTAGAGCATGATAGTTTTGAATAAAATTGGCATATGATCCTAAATTATTCTTATGAGTTGAATACACTCTTTGGAGTCAAGATCTACGTTTTCCCCCCAATTTTAGAACAGTTTAGTTTAGGGTCATGTAACAATTTTGTTCTAACTTCTTTCTACTGCCCTTCCACTCTTATATTTTCTTTGTTCATACCACTATTACCATTACAAATCTCTAGTGATTTACACACATGATGAATGATATGATTTGTGTTCATATAGTGATGGATAGATATTATGTGAGCATATAAGTGTTGAGATATAGTTTTGGTTTCTCATATATAGAATTATCCATGTTGAACAACAACAACAATAACCAAGTTTTTATCCCGCTAAGTGGGGTTAACTATATAGATCTTTCTACGCAGTTGGGTTCAATCCCCTACTATATCCTCATTTATATTTAAATAAATTTTATCATGTTTTATCATTAATAACTAAGTCTTCTTTAGTCTCCTTTTTCATTGATTAATGTGCGTATTTATCATGGTCTCACATCACCTAACTGAGATATTTATTAGTAACACAAGTACATGTCCATATTATTTTAAATGAGTCTCTTAGAGTATCCTTCAATAGGTGCAATATCAATTTTTTCTCTAATATTCTCATTTCTTATCCTGTCCATCCTAATATGTCCACATATCTACTTTGACATCCTCATCTCTACGACTTATATTTTGCTCGTGTTCTAATATTCAACTTCATATAAAATAATAATTCTGACTGTTGTTTTGTAAAACTTTCTTTTAAACTTTAAAGATACTTTACGATCATAAAAAACATCAAACATTTGTCATTTTAATCATCCTGCTTATATCTTATGTGAAACATCTCTATCAATTCCTTAATTCTTTTGCAAAAATGATTCTAAGGATTTAAAACTTTCAGTTATAGGGAACTCATCATCTCCTATTTTAATAATTATCTTGCTACGTCTACTACTATTAAGCTTAAATTCCATATATTCTATCTATACTTTGCTAAACCTAAAATGTTTAACTTTCAATATCTCTTGCCAAGATTTAATCTTAGCATTGACTCACGTGCTTCATCAACTTAGACAATGCCATCTACAAACAATATGCAACATGGTAACATGTTTTGTTGTGCCTAGTGACATCATCTATAACTAGTGTAAAAATATATAGAATTAGAGTTTATCCTTAATGTAACTTTATTTTTATAGAGGAAACACTTTGGTTAATCAGCCTGGAGAGTCTTCATTATTGTTATTACATTTATATATATATCTTTAATTATTTTAATATATGTTATGTTAACACCTTTCTTTTTTTAGAATTCTTCATATAATTTCTCTCGGGACTCTCATAAGTTTTTGGACCAATAAATATCATGTGTAAGTCTTCACGGAGGCCTCCATGAGTTCTCTTCCGCTTCGCAACTTTGTTGGTGGCAAAAGAGTATCGGTGCTGGTTTCGGGCAGCACAGATTGGTACCCCAATCCTTGGTGGCTACAAATGACCACATATAAGCAGTTGAAAAAAAAATCCAATGAACTGGTTTAGACTGAACTAAATTGTCTTAATATCTGAAGTTATCCTTTTTGGGTATTTACAACTTGTGAATAGGAACTTGAATATAGTTTTTGTATGTGATACATACATTCCATATCAATTATATGTGTTACTCTTATGTTTCATCTTCTATATTGTTGTTGGTTAATATGGATTCTTATAGTTCATGTGTTTGGCATCGTATGATTGACATATCTTTTATGCAGAAGTATAAATTTGATGTGTTGAATAATATATTTGATAAGTATATTGGTTTTGTTATTAATATAAATATACAGGATACTCTCTGATTATGCTTTTGTCTTGTCAGGTTAAATTGTTTATAACTTCATTTCTAGATGTTTATATTTGTTACGTTTTATTTCCACCTTACACATTGATTTTTTGCTCTAGGCATTATCTGGTTATACCTGTTAAGCACATACCCACAGTCAAACATCTCCATCGAAGTACAGAAGACCATCATTTAGGTTCGACTCTTGGTTTATAACATAAAGATGCCAGCAAGAAAATGGAACTCTTTCTCAAAATATTATTCGTTAATGGATGTTCAGCATCAAGGAAAATGCCAGAACTTTTAATAAATTATTGCTTTGCAGTCAATCACATGCTGAATGTGGGAAAAACCCTTTTGGAAAGAGATGCACCTCAATCCAATTACAGGTATTATCTGAAAGTTCTGTATTTTTCTTTGTTTTGTGTTGCAATACTTTCTTTAATTAACTTCAATGGTCAGTGTGATGTCCAAGTGAGGTTGGTTCTCTTTTACCTTTCGAAAAATAACAATAAAAGAGAAGAAAGCAGTTAGACACCATGAGAATCATTAACAATACATAGGCGTAAGTTGTGGGCATGTTTGTTTAAATTTGAATGGTTCAGGGAGAGTTTATATTAAAGAGTGGACGTCTGAGCTACTCATGAGCAAAAATATGTATGAGTTATTATGTAATTTTGAGACATGCACTACGATTTGTGTATAGTTCAAAAATATGTATGAGTTATTATGTAATTTTGAGACATGCACTATGATTTGTGTATAGTGAATGTGAGGCTTTGTGCAATGATATCTTTTTTCCCATGATAAAACCTCATAAGAATGGCAAACTACAACTTGGGTAATTTGGAAACTTCCTCATCCTTGTTGTTAAGCAAGGGAAGACTTCCAACTTACTCCACATTGGAGCCTCATTCGCTAGACCACCATAGTCATTTAACTTCACTATACTCTTGTTCATGCACAAAGTTATGAGAAGGAAACAACTGAGAGAACTATCACACAATTGTAGCAATAAAGGTGGAATCCATCACCCTAGCAGCCCCACACGGTCAGTTCTACAATCATCTGTGAAGAGGTAAATCGAGAAATTGTAGTTGATCACTATCGAAGAGAACTATCACACAAGATTTCGTTGGACATGAGTGTTCATTAACAGTTCGCTTCCAAATGATTGAAATCTAATTGATCATTGACTCTATACATGTTCTAGTGATGATGTGTATCTGCTTTCTTTAAGGTGGTAAGGTTATAATTCTAGAGTTGGATCATAATATTCCCATTTACATTTAGCAACCAATTTCCTAGCCAGTAAATGGGAGACTGATCATTAGAATTTTGGAAATAGCAATATAAAAGTGGATCTACCTAATAGGAAATTTCCCGGTCTTGATTTTCTAGATTTGGGAAGATGCATTGTTGCCCTCGGGGCATGATTGAATTGGTTAGTGTGGGATAGATTTGTTGAAGTGGGCAAGGGTCGAATCTCGACGAATCCAAGACAATGTCCTCCTCCACAGTGGCCAACTGCAATTTTTCGATTTACCTCCTCGTAGATGGTCATAGGGCCGACCGTGTGAAGTCGCTAGGGTGGCGGATTCCATCTTTTACTGAAGAAGGGAAGATGCATTGTTAGGGTTACCGTTACAAACAAATACAAAGTTAGATCCATGTTGGATCTCACCTGAATCAACTCATTTATCCCCACTAGTATGGTTAAAAAAGGGTAAGAAATTGAGTGGTTGTCAATGTTGGGTAGCACTCTGATTCCATGATATAAATGCTAATAAACTATCAATACGACTGTTTCCCTATTAAAGATGTCAAATCTTTGAGTTTTTCATGTAATGTGAACTCACCTATTGACCAACCGGAGAGCAAATTTGCACAAGTTAGAATTGTTCATGGTTCTCCATTGCTGTTTTTGCAGATTTGGTTTCCATCAACCACCATTTTATAGTGTTGATCATCTCCATCTTCACTGTTTAGCACTGCCATTTATACCGAGGTATAGTTACAAAATGTATTGCTTACAGCAGTCTTCAATACTTCTCAGGCTCTGTGGACTATAACTTAAAGGTTCTTTCATTCTCATTAACAGTTGGAAACGTGTGAAATATTCTTCATTGGGTCGTTTTGGTTTTATCGAGGCCGATAAATTGTTGGCCAAGATCAGGCCTTTGTCAGAATTGCCCTCACAGTTGTGACATTAAAAGTAAACCGGAGGACATTATTTATCAGTGAATAAGGGAGAGGAGATCATTATAATTCTGGTGGTCTGTTCTCTCAGATTGTACTACACAAGGTGCGCTCATTGTTTTTAATAATAGTTCATGATTTTTCATGCAAAAATTTGGTGTTCTATTTTTCATTAATTGTGTTGATTATTTTTACCTATTTACTTAAGTTGATATTAGTTGGTTGGTGTGCCCATTTAATTGCACGGAGAGGGAATAAAATTTATTAATTTTAATATCCAAAAGTTTTTTTTTTACAGTTTTTATTTTGACTTTTTCCCTCCCTGGTATAAAAGCAAGGTTATTTGGATTACTTTTATGTTAATCAAATAGAGGACTCAGGAAACAATAACAATACTATGATCAAGCTAATAAATTATTTAATTTGTAAATCACAAATGGAGGATTTTCTTTGTTATTTTAATTAATGAAAATATTCTTTTGGGTGATGAAGGTAAACCGGAGAATATCTCTTACAAAGATTGGGAAAAACTAAATGGAAAGACTAGACAATGGGTGGATAAGAACTATATCTAGACATGTAAATTATTTACTAATCAATAAAAAATAATAAAATTGTCATTATTTCAGCAGCAGTGTATACTTTTCCCTCATTCATCTGTTCAACTTGTTGGTGTTGTGGTCCTTCCCACGTGGATATAATTGGATTCACTATTTTAAAATAAAGATAAAAAAGTTAATTAGAGCTGTGTATCTTATATACCCACAAAGCCCTGGAAAAGATACGAGAAAAATGAGAGAAATAACAAAAAGGAGGGATAGAATTGACAAGAGAAAGAAAAAGTTGGAATTTTTAAAGTAAAATGCAAAATTTGATGCTGAATCTTCTTTTACTCTTCATCATATTTTTGTATGTTGGTCAAACTCGATGCAAAAGTTAGAATTTTTGGTCGAATAGTTGTTGATTGTTAGCCTCTAGAATTGTTAGAGAAGAAGACTTCGTGCAGTCATTATTTTTAATAGGGAGTGCGTGGAGAATTTCCCATGTAAAAAATTTGATGTTTTATTTTTAGTTGATTGGGTCGATTATTTTTACATATTTATTTGATATTAATTGGCTTATGTGTCCATTAAATTGCACAAAGAGTGTGAAAAAGAAAGAATTTATATGTTTTGCCGAATTATTTTTTGAAATCCAAAAGATTTTCGATAGATTATTGGCTTTCTTTAATATGTGGTATCGAAGCTTGGATTACTTTTCTTGTGTTAATTAAATATAGGACTCAAGAAACAATAATAATAATACTATGATCAAGTTACAATTATAAATTATTTAATTTGTAAGTCACGAATGGAGAATCTGTTTTGTTATTTTAATTGCGAAATTGTTTTTTGGACGATGAAGGCCAACCGAAGAATGTGTCTTATAAGGGTTGGGAAAAAATAAACGGAAAGGCAGTTGGAAAGATTAGACAATGGGTGGATGATGACACATATTAATAGGCTGTATTATCGTTGTTATACCTTGACTTGTAAATTATTTTCTTATCAATAAAAATTAATAAACTCGTCGAAAAAAATTTACATGGATGCCCTATTTTGCTTTATTTTCTTGTTATGTCTCAGTAGCGTATCATTTTCCTTCGTTCATTTAGAAATAAAACTAAAAATAATTAGGATAGTTAATTTTATATACTCATAAAGTCCTAGAAAAGAGATATAGAAAAAGGGTGAAAGGACAAAAAGAGAGATGATAAAAATAAAGATAGAAAAAACTGTAAGAAAGAAAGAAAGTTTTTTTTTCCTCAAGTGAAAAACATAAGATAAGATTTGATGAAGATTCTTCTTCTTTTCATCAATTTTTGGTTAAGTTGTTGGTAGTGATCTAAGTTAGATTTAATCAATTTGGATTGTCCAATTTCCTCCTTTATTGTTAGTATTTTAGTGAGATCTAAATTTTTTTTTAATTCGAGGAAATTTGTTAAAATTCATCTCTCTCACTCTTTTTTTTTTTATATATTAGGTAGACGGTCTTCTTTTTGATTCGCCTATTCGGATAAATTCAAAGTATAATTTATGTATATCCAGAAGTCAATTTTAGAATATTTGTTTTTAGTGAGATTTAAACTCTAGTCCTCTTAATCGTTCATCTGAGAATGTTACCTTGTACCACATCCATGTGGGCTTAAAATTCATCTCTTTTGGTTGAGTAAATGATGGTTGTTATCTTTGAGAATTGTTGTTAAAGAAAACTTGGCTTATCTATCATTTTTAATACGGGAGTTTTTGAATGGGATAAAACTCATGGGTTTTTTCCTCCACATTGGTGAATTTTTCATGTAAAAATTTTGTGTATTATTATTTATTTTGTTAAATTGCTTTTGAACATCCAAAAGGCGTTCTATATATTTATGACTTTTTTTTGATAAGTAGTATTAAAGCAAGATTATCTGAGATTACTTTTGTGTTAATCAAATAGAGGACAGAGAACAATAGCAATACTATGTTCAAGTTAACAACTATAAATTATTTAACTTTGAAAATCTTGAATGGAGGATTTGCTTTTTTTTTAATTATGAAATTCTCTTTTGGGTGATAAATGCAAACCAAGAATGTTTTACAAACATTGGGAAAAAAACTTAATGGAAAGGTAGTTGGAAAAATTAGATAATGGGTGGATAATTATAATTTGCTCAATCAATAAAAATAATAAAATTGTCAATTTCACATGGATGCCTTAATTTGCATCATTTCTGCCACGTTTTTTCTTGTTATGTTTCAACATATCCTTTTCTCTTATTCATCAATTCAGCTTATTGTTGTGTCGTGTTGGTGTAATCATACTCCAACTAGGCTTGCTCGAGAATCTTGATCTTTAAGCAACATAATTGAGTAAAGTGTTTAAGTTATATTAGTATGTCAAAAGTGGAAGAACTTCAAGCGAGTGAAAATTGACTCAACACTTGGAAGACATGAAGTTTAACAAATATTGATAAGTGTGAAGTCCAACAAGTGTTGACAAGTAAATAAAATTCTAGAGAGTCAAGATTGATATAAAATTTGGCAAGTGAAAGTCTTAGCTAATCTTGGTGGACTTTACGTTGGACAAGTGGAAGTCCTAACAGATCAAAGTTGACATAAGACTAGACAAGTGCTTGTGAGTTGAGGGTGTGATGTGAGCAAGGCTTCTTGACAAGTTAAAATCCCAGAGGCAAGGCCTTTTGGTAAGTGGATGTCTCAGAGGCAAGGATTCTTTGCAAGTTGAAGTCTTATAGGTAAGACATTTTGGCAAATGAAAGTCTTGGTAGGTTAAGATTAATCAATATTAGACATTTAAGGAACTCTAGAAGATAAAAATCTCTTAGCATGAAAAGTCCCGGAGGCAAAGCCTTTGGTAGGACAAAGAAGTCCTAGAAGAGTGGTCTTTTAGCATGAAAGTCTAAGTGAGATAAGAGTCTACGAGTGACTTGTAATATGAGTTTTGGGTAGACTTGACTCAGACGAGGATTCAACCTTATAATTGGTCAAAGTCGGTGATTTAGTTTACTAAAAGTTGGATTTAGTTAATTCATGGTTGAGTTAACTAAGGATAGTTTGCCAACCAATAAAATTTTTCTCTTCATAGGCCAATTGACTAAAGCAAGATCATTCAATTTTAGTTGACTCAATTTTAGTCAACTCAATGATTGAGTCGACTAGATAGTCGACTTAAATTGATTTGTTAGTGAACAGAATATTTTTATTCATCAGTCAATCGACTTATGGTTAGTTTCAATTGATAGATGATACAATGGAAGTGGTATAAGAAGATCATTTATCTGACGCAATTACAATTCAACAACTAGATTACCTAGATGACATGATGCAGTTGACTAAGGTTGGTCTTGTGATGTAGAATGTTGATGAAATTAAGTCAAAAGTCACATCAACTTATCAGACAAAAAACAATAGGAAAAACAATAGGCGATTGTTGAGAACAAGAAGACTGCAAGAAGACAAATAAGAAGAGATTTTGGTGGCATTCATGAGCAATTGAATATGAAGTAAAGTGGGTAACCAGCGAAAGCAAGTCAAAAGAAGTCTAATATTGTAATTGTTAATTTATTGTATTATTCATTTGTATTTTCTTGTTCATATTTGTAAAGGTTGTAAGTGGGTTTCTATCTCTAAAAAGAATTTTAAAAGGATAAAAGACAAAAAGATTTAAGGAGTATCTCACTAACGAGCTATAGGCTCTAGAGTACGAACTCAGGATTTTGAACCATGTAAAGACTAAGTGTTAGCGTTGCTCTTCTTTGTTTGTATTTGATTTTATTTTCATTGTGTATTAATATGACTGTAGACATGAACAAGTTATTAGAAGCGATTAACTATTCATCCCCTCTTGTCTCACCATCAATCCAACACCTTCCACATGGAGATGGTGGGATTCTCTTTTAAAAATAAAGTTAAAATATTAGTATAGCATATCTTGTATATACATAAAGCCTTAGGAAAGATATTGCCTCCTCCTCATCAAGCCAAGTGAACTTCCACCTCAAAAACACTTAATCCACCTTGAGTGAGTTGATTTTATCCCCACAAAGCCTTATGGATCTTTGTCAAAGTGCATAAACTTATGGTCAAATTACATGTTGGAATAGACTATTTAACAACATGAGTTAAACCTTCGAACGAGGGACTTCTTGTCCCAAGTTGTAATTTAAGGTTAAACTCAATCTCATAGTTTTGCAAAGGTTTACAAGGGTGTAAGACAAGTGAAGTTGGGATTTCTAAGCAAATACAATCAACTGAAGGCAATTTTAGTAGACTGGAGTATTAAGTTGACTCGAGAGTCGATTAAAAAAAGGATTTAGAGAGTAGAATGTTATGTTCAAGTTATAGTAGATTGGAATTGGATTTAATTAATTTTCTAGCTAGTCGGTGGCTACATGACTTTTTTTTTTTCAATCAATTGATTGAAGGCTAGTTCAACTTACTAGAGGTGGGCAAAATAGAGTTATTGGGGATGAGTCTATAAAAATTCTTGGAGAGCTTTGAGTAGGTATGATCCGTAGCAAATAACTCTTTCATTAAAGGTCACTTGATATCTGATTTACCTGTTTTCATCTAATTATGGGAGATGAGGGATGTTTGATGTGAGCATTATCTTAGTAGCTGATAAAATTTTTTCACTGAACCAAGTCAATCGGATCCCAACTTAATCAGATAGTAAAAATTGAATATTTGAATTATTAAAAAAAATACAGAATAGTGTTGCCCGGAGACATGGACCAAATCCCACCTCACTTTGTTTGAACTTTACAACCGAGAAACACATTACAATGCCTTGTCCACAATCCAGGCTGTGATCCAAACACTTCGGGGGACTGTTCATCGTTTGATTTGATCCCTCATCCACACGCACACACACACACACACTCTCTCTCTATCAAGAGTCAGTAGCAACTACATGCATGAGCACAGAATGCCTTGTGCTTTTGTCTTGAATGAAAGTGACTCATCAATCAGGCACATCATCATTGTACTGTCACTATCCCTAGCACCATTTCTTGGACATGCATGGCTCCAATCTATAACTCAGTTGCCGGTTGTCCATGTGATGGATGAGCAAGGACAGTATTAAGCTAATCCTAAGCTAGTGAGTAATAAATAGTTGCATGGATTTGTCAGGTGTTGGGGCTGCATTCACTGAATCATTGCATGGAGACACGAGCTTCAAGTGGCAGGTCGCCAGGCAGCCACTGCCACTTGATTGACTGCATCATCGACCATGTGTGGTTGCTGAGGCATGGAGGCCTGTCTCTCGACTGCTTGGATCTAAACAGGTTTCATTGTGCAGGAAGCAAAAGCTCCACAAAGAATGAGAGCATGATTCTGTGCCCTGCAAGAACAGAAGCCAACATGGACACTTCTGCAGAAACAAAACTACACTGAAATTTGTCTACAGGAGATTGGATTAGATTAGAAGATGGCATTCTGAAATTTTGATCATTTGTAGATGAACTAGTTTTGGCAAGTGCCTAAGTAATGAGATAAATGCTTGTTGTTGTTGATAAGGGGGCCAAAATAATTGTAGATGAACTAGTTTTGGAATTTCCCACCGACCATAAGATAATGAGATAAATGCTTGCCCAGCATCCTTTGTTGCCTAAGGGGGCCAAAATAAAGCTAACACACATGTTTGTTTCAAGATAAACTGGATTAATCATTGGACCTGATAAATCTTTTGATCTTTCAAAACTGGTAGTTCTTGCAGCATTTAGGAATTTTGACAGGATTTTCCTTGAACCTTTAAAACCACAGTATCCATTCCTTATCCAGAATTAAAAATGAGGAATTTGAGGCTTTAGAATCTCAGATATAGAGAGATTATTTTTTTTCAAGGAAAATGTATCACCTTTTTAGGTGACTTACCTGGAGTCAATTGTTTGCAACAAACTCATAGTTTTGCAATGGCTGGTAGCTGAAACATCAGTTTAGTATTTCATCCCTTCACAAACTTACCAATTGATCCAAGACTTTGGACCTGAAGATCACACGATAGAATGGAGACGAGTCCGACGACTGGTTTACGCAACTCTTTCTACAAGTTAGTCATCTCAAATACAAATTAGTCAGTGTTTGCCCTTCTCTAAATGTTCACTTGACTTCATTCATATGCTGATACTCACTTCTTTCTTCCTTCTTTCATGTTTCATTTCTTCATTAAATAAAGAGTTCAGTATTGCGACTATCTAATCTTTCTAACAAAGTATTTTCCTCCTTAGCAATGAATTCTTATGAGCTACTAACTACAATGATAGGACACAAAACAGTAACCTTAGTGTATCATGTCTTAAAAGATTTCCCAATAGAATAATGAGAATTAAGATGTAAACATCAGCAGAAGACAACAACATTAACATCAAAAGAGATTACAGATCCTAATGAAGTATGAGTAACTAACTAAGAGCCAGGTTTCTTTTATAGGTTTACCAGAATAAGGTACAAGGACAACATGCCTGTAGCTGGTAGTTCTTCAGCACCTCCAAGCCGACACAGACACGAGCTCCTTCTGCTGCCAGTAGAGTAAAAGTGAAGCGTGGCGCTTGTCGACATGAAATCCTCTAACAGGCACCCTCTTTAGAAGGCATTCGGCCTGTGTCTTCGTAAACTCGCTGAATTGTATGGGTACAAAACCAGTGGCAGTGAAGTATGTTTGCCAAGGGAGAATTTTGTTGGCAATTCGGTGTCGTCCAAGAACACACTTCTCTATCCTTGGCTGTAGAAGGAATTTCTCAATGTTGCTAACCACATCTTGGTCGGTTCCAGATGCGTCAATGGATTCGATAAGCGCCATGGAAGATTGAAAAGCATGGACAAAATGCTGAAAGAACGACAGGTCGGCCCTCTCGCACCCTTGGTCGATTGAAACGACAATCTTCGGGGAGAGCTGCTTCACCAGATGAAGAAGAGCCATGAAGGAGAGGTTTCCAGAGCCTACAGGGAGGTTCACAGCAACTGCTTCCCCATTGATCCCGAGTAGCTGCGAGGGATCGAATGAATCGAGGCTACAGACGTTAAACTCGAACGGAATCTTAAGGTCACTTGCTAAATTAGTGAGGCTGTGCTGGACAAGGCAGAGCTCCAAGTGGTTGTAGGAGGAGAGTGACAAGACGACTGTGATTTTGAGCAGCCGCACCGGACTTGCAGCGGAGGAATGCCTTTGGGCCAGTTCCTGCATGAAGGAAGACCATTGCCCGCCATATCCGATATCAAAGTCGACGATATGAATCCGATCGGAACCATTAAGCTCCTCGAGGAGGGCCTGGACGCAGGTGAAGCTGGAAAAGTGGATCAAAGGGGAGACCTCGGAAAATGCCTTGTAAGCACTGAGCTTGTGCACAATGTCCCATTGAGTGGCTGGAGGAGAAGTCGAAGGGAGAGCAGAATTAAGTCCATTAGAGAGGATCAGCTTCAATGCCTCCTTGAAGTAAAAAGCACAGCGGATTAGAGGTTTCCCTGAGGGAGAGGGAAGCTGGTGATTGAGCCGCGCCAATATCCCCTGCGCGCCGACTGAATTGCCGGCCTCCACCATCTTGGCAGCCTCAAACAGTAGGTTGGCCAATGACTGCTGTTGCTGCTGCTGGCCGGTTGGCGGCGCCGGTGGCTTCGCCAACATTTGCCGGAGATGAGGAAGAGGAAAGCTCGGGGTTTCCTTCTGCATCTGCTGCGGCGGCTGCTGCAGTTGAGGCAGCGGTTGGTGGCGTTTGGGCTGGATGGAGAAGAAGAGTTGCGGTAGCTGCTGGAACTCCCCTTGTCCGGCATCGAGGGAGAAAGGCGACGAACTCAGGTTGGTTGATGGCCGGTTGGCGTCCTCCAGACAGAGATCTGGCAATAGAGAGCGCGGCACCGAGAGGGAGTTGCTGGCCGTCGCCATAGGGAAGAACAGAGCGCCGGTGGCTTTTTTGTCGGTGCTTGTTAAAGGAGGAGACGCCCAGCTGTTACTGCTCCAGGCACCGCCGGAAGTGATGCTAGAGGCTAAAGCAGAAGGACCGACGACGGAAGCCGAGGCGGAGAGCTCGTTCGTGCTCCTTCCGAGGGACTCGATCCCAAAGGCTGGGTAGAGATCACCGAACCCTAATCCACCACTAACTCCGTCAAAATCCGCCAGCTCATGGCAGAGGAGCTGCTGCTTGATCCCAGCCGCCGAGGGGCCATCGACATCGCTCATTACCCATCGGAGAAAGGCTTGCTCCCGGATGGGGTAGGCTGCGGACGCCTCCGACAGCATCGCCTGCCAGTCGTCGACTCCAAGACCACACTTTTCACCTCCGGCTACCAAGCCCATGCCCAGCCCGGGAGGAGTCGGCTGCAATTCGCCCGACCATTCCTCCTTCCCCGCCGCCTCCTTCCCCGCCGCCACTCCGACGGTGTCAAAGGAGCAGTCGCTGCCCAGGGAAGAAGACAGTGTAGCCGTGGAGGTGGGAGGGCTAGGGCTACGGTAACCAAGCACCGATCTTGGCTCCACCACGTCTTGGATCACAAACTCCGATCGCTTATCCAACCAGAAAAGAACCTGCTTTCCCTCAGACGTCGTCGCCGCTGCTTCAAAGCCCCTCTTCCCCTGGACACGAAAGGGGAAACCCCTCATCTACTGCAAGAAGCCAGATCCAAGTCCTCCCGTCTTCACTCCCACGTCAAAAAAGAACAAATTTTTGAGAGCCGAAACAGGCGAAGGTGGACGAACGAACAAGAAATCCCTACTTCGTCCCGCCTCGTCCACAAGCTAGGCCATCCATTTCAAAGAGACAACGCGGAAGCTTTCGCTGTTGTTCTTTACCCCTTCCCCTTCTATACCTTTCGTCTGCAACACCGTCTTTCCACCCGACTGGTTTGAAATCGCCGCCTTTTCTCCAAGTTTTCCCTCTGCTCGAATCCGCCTCTCAAATTTCTCTCTTTATCCTCCTCTTCCCGGACTGCAGCTGCTGTCTTCCCTGTTCCCAGTCCCACCACCGTAAAAATCCTTCCTTTTTTACGCGATTTCCTGTCCGTTTGGCGCTCTGCAATCATGCAGTCGCCCGATTCCTGCGAACCTCGCTGTGTAATTACGACGTCTTGCGGCGAGTGTTAAAAACTTTTCCGGTTTATTTGCTGGACTGATATTCGCGAGGGTGTTTTGGTCTTTTAAACCGGCACCGCTTTTTGCGCTGCTTTACGTGATTGAAAGCGCCGATAACGGCAGCCCAACCGAAACGATATATTCAACCGAAACTATATGGATGTCAATTATCCTTCTTAAAAACAAAAACTCAAAAAAATCAAAACAGCGTTTTTTTTAAGCATCATTTTTGTATTAGAAAGACCACCCATCAGTCCTGTTATAAAATGACAAAATTATTCTCAAATATATTATTCAATATTATTATACCCTTCTTATAAAATGATATAATTACTTTTAAATATATCATTCAATATTATTATATTTTATTATACGTATTACATTCATAATTAATTAATCAATTATATAAATATGGTAAATTCATATTATAATTAGTACAGTTTCATAATTGATATAATATGTAATTATATGATAATTATAGCAGTTATGAAATTATAATAGTTATAACTATGATAATAATTATAAAATTATAATTATTAGGATTTCTTAATTATTATACCATGGATTTTTCTATTCATACAAATGATCAATCAATTTAAGATTTAATACATATGCTAGTAGATAATAATATGAAACAGTGTATATGAGGGTATAGCTATATATATTATTTGACAGAGATTGATGGGGGATGGAGTGTTTTTTTAATAAAAAATCAAAATGATAAAATTTTGTTTAAAAAAATAGTAAAAAAATATTGTAGTGTTTTAGGGATTTTTTTTTCCTACCAATAATAGGAAACAATGTAAAATTTGATAAATGACTTACGGTTTATGTTCTTCCTGGTTGGAGTAAACTTAAACTCGTAAAAATTTTAAAATAAGTAGTAGTTGAAGACCCTCTTATTCTTTTCACCGAGGGTTTTTTTTTTTGTTTTAGTTTGATATATAGTTTTGACTAACATACTATTACATGAACATTTTAGCACCAAGTATTTTGTTACGGTTTTTTAAATTTTAAAGTCATTTTATATTCTTATTTTTCTAGGTCCATATAATAATTTTGATTAAAAATTATTATATAGATCTAAAATTTTATTTTAAAAATATTTTTTTATATATTTTCTAAAACTTCAAGAGTCATTATTCACTGATAGTTCGCTATTTAAGTTCTAAAAAATCATGACTAAAATTGATATATGAATCGAAATTGATCGAATTTTTAAAAATAAATTTGTTACGTTGTTGTTATGTTCCTTGTAATCTGAGTCATTTTTTGCTCTTAATTTTTTTATTATTGTAGTAAAAAAAAGGTCATACGAGGTATTTGATCAAAACTCTTATAAGAACTTAAATTAGTCAAATTTCAAAAAAGAGTCATCTATCATGTCCATATAAGAATTTTAGTCAAAAATATTAATTATATGAGCTAAATTAGCAAAAAATGTTAGATTAGTTCCATCCAATAGTTTGTTTTTTTTATTTACTCATACATATTTTAAAAAATAATATCATATGGCTTTATTACTATAATGCTAAATGACTTTATGCTCTTCCTATTTCGTAGAAAGTTGAGAAACTTGCACATGAGAAATTTAGAAGCATTGTCTCTTATAGTTATAGAATAATTTAAAAATTAATTTGAATTTACTCTATAAGATATGAGTTAGGTAACAAATTGAATATGTTGGTGCTTATATATATTCACATTCTTTGCAAATATAGTTTAGTAATTAGTAGCCAACAAGGACCGAGCCAAAGCGGCAATGATCATATGGCGACTGCTACCGCCTTCAATTTTTTAGTATAAGAGATGTAGAGATATAAAAATGAAAGGTGAATGAGGGGTAACAACATGACCACCTCCTCCCCTCAACATAAATACACATCTTTAGACAAGAAAGACATACATGAAAGACTTAACCAAGTTTAGAAAACGATTACATGACTGGATTAAAAAAAAGAGTGGATCTGCACCTTCAGTGACCCTTTAGAGTTAGTCTCACAGATATAAAAAGAGGTAAATTCAGATATATAGGCATGAGGCGCATAGTAGGATGAATAGCAGGTTATGAGTTCATGCTAGATTCGACCCCTGACTGTTACATCAAAAATATTATATACTCACCGTCTACGCTAGATCCATGGGCAAAAAAATTAATGAGCTACCAATTAGAGTTGTTTTGAAGCTTGGTAGAAGAGAGAATGCTTGGATTGAGTCCAAACCTAATGGCAAAGTCGAAAACAAGTGCGGTAGGTGGAAGCTAATTGGCCACAACTAGAAAATCCTATATATGTTGATAGAAGTATTTGGACCAATTAAGACATGGTTACATTTCTATTTGCTTGTCATTGTTGAAGTCAGTGATTTTGATAAATTTAATCAATTTTGATCAAGTTAGTAATTTTTTTTTTAAATATAAAAATACTCGATGTATAGTATTTTTGACTAAGTTGAATCGGTTTAATTTAATATGGTGTAGCAACTATATTTTAGCTATTACAATAATGTTAGAATAAGATATTTTGGAGATGAGAAATATACTAGGGCATTATTTTGACTTTTTAAAAGCAAAAGGGAAAAAATGGACAATGAAGGCTGAGCATGATAAACAGCTAATGATGAATGTTAGAGAGAGGAACTAACAATGAAGGTTGATAAAAGAAAATTTTTGAAATAAATGAAAATAGAGAATTAATGAGGGTGATGAAACAAAATGTTTCGGGAATAATTCAAGAGGTCCTTGGTCAGACCCGAGTCCAAGTCTGGTCTCACCGCATGGGCCCAGTCTGCTGAATCTATGAACTTGGTTGGTCAAGTCACTCGCTATCGAAGTATGCTCATTCGACTATCTGCTGGACGCATCGCCCCACGCGGCCATCGCTCGCCGAATCCCCCATTCGGCAGTGACCTCGTCGAATCCCCCCATTCGGCACTGACCTCGTCGAATCCTCCCATTCGGCAGTGACCTCGCCGAATCGCCCATTCGGCAGTGGCCTCGCCGAATCTTCTCATTCGGTAGTGACCTCGCCGAATCGCTCATTCGGCAATGACCTCGCCGAATCTCCCATTCGGCAGTGGTCTCGTCGAATCCTCCCATTCGGCAGTGACCTCGCCGAATCGCTCATTCATCACTAGCCTTGCCGAATCCCCCATTCGGCAGTGGCCTCGCCGAATCGCCCATTCGGCAATGGCCTCGCCGAATCGCCCGTTCGGAAGTAGCCTCGCCGAATCGCCCGTTCGGCAATGGCCTCGCCGAATCGCCCGTTCGGAAGTAGCCTTGCCGAATCGCTCATTCGGCAGTAACCTGGCCGAACCACCCATTCGGCAGCGCACTTGCCGAATCGCTCCTCAGCTGAATGGCCCATTCAGCCCCCCTCTGGCCGAATCGGCCATGTGATCCTTTCTTCTTCATTTAGGCTGTAAAGCACTTGGACACTGGAAGCCTCGCCTCACATGATTAATAGCACCTTGGATTTTGTTCCGACGCAGTTCTCAACCGGAATACAAAATAATGAAAGGTTTAGACGATAATAGATATATAGAGGATTTTGAGATTGTTAATTTAAAGTTTTGATCAATGGAGAAAATAGAGAAGAAGAAGAGGAAAATTAAGCTACAAAGCTTATAGTTGGTGAGAATAAAAGACAATTTAAATGATGAAAGTGGTGGGGGAGAGGAAGAATATAAAGATAAACGCTAATAATAGGAAATACAAAAATGAGTTAAAAAAAAAGAAGGAAAAAAAATTAAAAGGAGCTTCAAGAAGACAATAGAAAATTAAACTATATTTCCCAAAATAAATAATAACTATATTGCTAAGCTTGGTTGATAGAAAAGATCTCACATTCATTAATAAGAAAGAGATTTGTGTTGCTAGGGAAATCTGTGAGGATGAAGATGAAATTTCAAAAAAAAATTTTGTGTGTTTTTTACCTTTTATTTTTAATTTTTTTGTTTTTATTTTGAGCACTAATATATATATATATATATATATATATATATATATTTATATATTTATATATTTTTTTATAGTACAGGTATTCAGACTTGATTAAGTCTTGGAGGTGGGCAATCCTCTTCTTGATTTGCCCATCGGATATATATGGAAACATTTATAGTAATATATTGACAGTTTATCTTCGTTGTCCCTATAAAGTCATTCCAACGTTGAAAAGGCCGGGGTTGCTCAGTATAATTTTTCTCAATATCTTTTGCAAGAAAAGGTGGAATCCGTCACCTTAGCGGCCTCACACGGTCGGCCCCACGACCACTGTGAGGAGGTAAATCGAGAAACTGTAGTTGATCACGACGCAGAAGATGGAGTCCCGATTTCTCATGTGTATCTGAATACTTTTACTATGTGTGTCATCCCGTGGATATTTTATTTCCTTTTCTTATAAGGGGTAAGAGGTGATAGTGGAGAAAGAGAGCAAATAAAATAAGGGAACAATAATAGAAAAATATAGATAAAATGAAGTAGAAAGAAAACAAATAAGACAAGGAATAATAATAGAAAAATGAAAATGAAAATGGAGTAGAAGGACCAAGGTTAAAGAAAATAAAATTAAGACGACACATAGATAAAGAAAGATAGATCAGGGATAAGAGAATAAGACATAGAATACAAAAGAAAAAAAAAGAATTAACTTCTTATTTGTATAGAAAGAATAATGAGAGAAGGCAATAAACAAATATTTAAGCTTGAATGATTCATGGATGAGGGTGGTGTTACCTCCGAGGTTACGATATAATGATAAGATATTTTTGTAGTTAATTAGATATCTACATATCAATTTATAACTATAATATATTATGAATTAATTTTCTTCAACGAAAAGACAATCTTGAAATTTTTATAAGCTTAGACTTGATCGATTATCTTTAGAATTAATCAAGACTTGATCCATTATCTTTAAAATTAATCAGTTTGAAGAATTGGGTATCTGGAATAAAAAAAAATGAGAATGGTGTTGAGGATCGTGATGAATTAAAGGGTAATTAATACTAAAATTGAATCACCACTAATACAAATTGAGAATTGCATTAAGTGAAATTTTATCAAATACATGAGATCTTAACCTCTTTATAGATGGATAACATGACTTATTCTTATAATATATTTTTTAATAAAACCCTAAAAAGATACAATTCATGATAGACCAAGACAAGCTAGACCCAGCACTATATAAAAATGCTGACAGACCATTTGATAGCTCTAAGAGAGCAAGCTGAGTTGTTGATGAACCATTTTGATAGCTCTAAGAGAGCAAGCTGAGTTCTTATAAAAATGCTGACAGACCATTTTGATAGCTCTAAGAGGGGTTTGAATTTCCTTAAACTGAGTTGTTGATGAACATTTTTGTCCATTTGTTAATTCATTCAGTGTGAAGGTGGGGGTATTGTTGTTGCTAAAGGCTAATTAGGGTTCATCTATGTTGATCTAGTCGATGGTGGTGTCAAAGTGAAGTTGATCAGTTAGAATGAGAATTGGATTGTTAGGATTCGGTTGTAACAAATAGAGTTGTGAAATTCCATTAGTTAATGTGAGTAAAATGTTGGGTTGATTATTAATCAAGGTTAGGGTTAGTTGGAAGGTTTAGACTAAACCATGAAATTAATTACTATAACTTAATACATTATTGTTGTAATAAATATTGTTTTGTCGTTTGTTGCAGGACCTTGATTTTATTGGTCCTATTACATACGGAGTTCGTATTTCTGGGGGGTTCTAGCGTTGACAGACATCTGATCAGGTGGGTACCCTGTACTTGGTCAATACAGAAGTCCTTTTTCTGTGCATGTATTGTTGCTTGTCTATCTATTCTGTTGATATCCATGTGGTATACAGAGTATTTAGTTGACACTCTTGATGATCACTGCTTGATACCTGTTGTTTGATCTTATGATGATCTATTTGATATCATGTTGATACCCTTGTGTTCAGTGGAATTTATCCAGTTAGTACTCATCTGATTCGTTGTTTATTACCTGTTGTATGATCTCCATATGATCTATCCATGGTTTGAATAATATTAGCTATGGTATCATTGACCTATGTTGACCCCTGTTGATTCCTGTTGAGCATGCTAATTGATTTTAGCTATTACATGTTGGGATGATCATCATACATCCATAACTAGTTGTAGGTGTTGTTTGTTGTTGGCTCTTACCTGACACCGTGTTGTGGTGGCACATGGGTAAGAGGTTGCACTACAGTTGGGTGCGACCAGGACTGGCTACATTGCCCTCCTGCTACACTGCCACTCCCCACTTATTTTTAGTGGTCAGTTGTTGGAGTTTGTGCAGTATGTCCTGTTGTGCGCCCCATTTCACTGCCGAAAGGAGTGACTGTGTAGACAGTGACTTGTTGTTTTTGATTGCGATGGTTGACATTACATGATTTGTTGGTAGGTTATTTTGATTGCGATGGTTGATGCATATTACATGCATTTGTTGGTAGGTTATTACATAGCTTACTTCATTCATATGCTTGTGGATTGTTGCATTTATTTGCTATGATTGTTGCACTTGTATGACATTACATACATGCTTACATGTACCTGATATCTATACCTGTTGCACAGTTTGATCTTTTCGTATCGTCTCAGTTGATATACCATGTTTGATCAGTTGATACTTTTGATACTCTGTTGATACCTGCGACCATTTATATGTTATCTTGTTTCTTCTATACATGTTTACTCAGACTTGTAAATCCTTACTGTTCCTTATGATTATCTTACATGCACGTTTCCTGTACCCACTGAGCATCTAATGCTCACTACCCAGACCCTGGGGTTACTTTGTTTCCTCCCCAGGTAGCAGATAGGTTACTTGGAGCTTGGAGATCCGGCCGGCTGCTACCATCTCACTTCAGAAGATTTTCTTTAGTATGGTTGTATTTTCTTTCGGTTATGACTTTGTATTTTCCGTTGGATTTGTGATGTGGACATGGGATGTGGTGTGATGGATTTAGACTTGTTATCGGATGTTGATTCGGATTTTGATATCTCCGTTTAGTATGTGGTGTTTTTGTTGCATATTTGGTTATTCGTGCATGGGTTAATTGTTGTATGGCCGTGTAGGCCTTATTGTACATCTGTTGAGTGTTTCTGTGTTGATTATTGGACGTGTTGTCCTTACTCCAGCCGTCTGTGGTTGCGTATGCATGTATGTATTAGGGGAATTGTCACAGTTACTGGGGAGATGCTGTCGAAATTTTTCGGACAGCCTCCCGGGCCGTGACACATGTTTCAACCTTACCAAATTGAATTCTTTTTTTTTTCTAGTATTCAATTGACGTCAACCTACTAAGACTTTCTTTGCTCAACATCTGCCAATCTTGATCTGTCGAGACTTCCGTTGTTTAATATCTGGTCAACCTTGATCTCTCGGGACTTTATCATTGTTTGACATCCGGCCAACCTTGACCTACTAAGACTTCCTTATTGCCTAGCATTCGGTCAACCTTGACTAGCCAGGAATTCCATCATCATCAAGTGTCTGATCCTTCATGATCCACTTGAACTTCGTTTCTCATATCTTTGGGCTTCATTTCTCATGTCAAGTGTCTGATCCTTAATAACCCACTAGGACTTTCTTTTTCATGATAATTCCCTATTGGACTTCTCATCTTAGTGCCAACTTCCTGTTGGTCTTCTGATCATCAGGTGTTCGATCAATCATGATCCACCTGGACTTTTCTCACCTCATGCTAACTCCATGCTAGACTTTTGACATTATCATGTATCCAGTCAACCTTGACCTACTCGATGTCTCACTTTACCACTTACATATTACTCAGATATCAAAACTCAACTTCAGTCAACTTGACCTTGGTCAACTTGGTCAACCTTAACTAGAGGTTGATTGCACCAATAATGTCTTCCTTTTTAAAATTTGATAATATGTTTAAGTTAGGCTAACTCATTAGCCCAACATCCTACTTCTCATGCCAATGAAGATTTCCTAACTTGAACTCTTCATTCTCCCCTTTTGGCACATCAAAATCTTCTTCCGAAAATCTATTCTTCTTATCCTATCCAATTTACACAAATAAAGGTTATCTATCTTCCATTTCATCCAATGCTCAACTTAGAGTAGACAATCCTTTAATCATCACTCATCCCCAAAATTTTCAAATCTCTCCTTTCATATCCAACTCATGCCTTTAAGGTAGATCTCCGCCTCAAAGTATGCTTCAACTTCTATCATTGCACTAACAATGATTTAATGTTTCTAAACTTTTAGCAAATTTCAAAATCTAAGTTATGAAGTTAAGGATTCAATCTTGAAACAAAACCTCCCCTCAATTCTATATTCTTCTCTTTTTAACGTCACTTTCTCATTTTCACCAAGAAAATTACCTTTGAATATTTATCCAAACGTATTAAAAGGTTAGAGGTAGTTAAAATACCTATGAGTAAGCTTAAATAGCTTAAACAAACTTATTTTAACTAAAAATATAGTTATCAGTCGATTGGTTACTGATAGCAATCAATTGGTGAACGACAAACTATAATTTTAAATTTTCAATTAGAATTTTAGGAATGCATAAGAAATACTTATAAAATTTCATACAGACATTATTTATGTCAAATACTATTAGGAAAAAATAGTTTTCTATGATAAAATATATCTTATTTTTAAAGAATGATATAATATTGAAAATCATTGAAAACTTTGATGTTTCACTCTAACTTTGTATCAACCTAATCAATGATGATTTCTATCAACAAATAGACTTCACTAAGTTTTTCCAAAATTATTTTGAAATAGTTTTCAAATATAATTTTTAACTATGATCTATTGACTAAATGCACATGACTTGCACATTAGTTTTCCTCATGATTAGCCATGTAAAATATATTTGATTTGATAAAATTAAAGTTTATTTTGATACATCAAATTATATCTTGAACTTAGTAGAATCGAAATATGCGATAGAGGGGGGTAAATATCGTTCATTGAAAACCTCTTTTCTTTTATGAAAATCAAATAGAGATGCATAACGAAAAACTAAAACAAGATAAGACTCGAGCGGTTACTTGGTTCACAAGCCAGCAACTGC
Organism: Curcuma longa; assembly: GCF_044706935.1. Lineage (NCBI taxonomy): Eukaryota > Viridiplantae > Streptophyta > Magnoliopsida > Zingiberales > Zingiberaceae > Curcuma > Curcuma longa. Next base: position 2,064,890 of record NC_133864.1, read on the forward strand.
TACTTCAAGACTCATGATCCCTTGAACCATTTTCGAATGGACAAACACTAATGCTTGTTAGTACCGATGGAATCAAAATATCTCTACAATGGTATGATATTGTCCACTTTGGGCCTAAACCTTTATGATTTTGTTCTTGGGCTCTCCCCAAAAGGCCTCATACCAATGGAGATACTTTCCATCCTTTTAACCCTATGATCTTTTCCATGTACTTTAGATGTGGGACTATGTTTGCACCCTTGCAACCCAATAATCCCCCCCCCCCTCAAACAAAGGACCACAGGCCCCCCTCAACGTCATTTTTGATGTCTGAATCCTCGATCCACCAGGACTTTTTGCCCCTCGGTCCACCTGACCTACTAGGACTTCCCACCTAGCCGCAGCTAGGACTTTTTGCCCCTCGGTCCACCCGACCTACTAGGACTTCTCACCTGGTGTCTGGTCCTCTTGATTCAGACACGGGAGAACCCACTTCCTTTGTTTAAGGTTCAAACCACATGGTTAGATCTAGATCATGACTCATCTAACGGTTAGTCCGGTGAAGAGCGGTCTCGCTCTGATACCACTTGTTAGAACCGATGAAATCAAAATATCTCCACAATGGTATGATATTGTCCACTTTGGGCCTAAACCCTCATGACTTTGTTCTTGGGCTCTCCCCAAAAGGCCTCATACCAATGAAGATATTTTCCATCCTTTTAACCCCATGATCTTTTCCATGTACTTTAGATGTGGGACTATGTTTGCACCCTTGCAACCCAACAATGCTCTCCTTTCCGAAAACTTTCTGGAGAAGGAGGAAATCATATATAAGATGAAGAGAATAGTAATAAACTACTATCTCTTTAATTTAAATGCAAGAAGCTTAATATATCGACAACATAGGATGTAGTATGTAGACATACGCTGTCGGAGGGCCTCTCGGCATAGCAGTGGAAGATCTTGTATGAATTGAGCAGCAACGATCAAGGAATTGATGAGAGAATATACTATTGTGAAGCCCAAGGCTTCTTTTATAGCTTTCATCTGGTCGACTGAAAATCTATTAGTCGACTAATACTTCTGGTCAACTAAATCTCTTATTAGACTACTAGACCCTGAACTTTCCTTGTATGCTTCGATCCTATCAAATCAATCCTGTAAAATCTGCTTGTCTGATCGACTGATCTACTTGATCAAGCGAATGATCTCCAGAACTTCCTTTACTGTTTGATCCGATCTCATCCGATATGCTTTTTCCATACTTATTCAGTTAACTGATCCTCCTGATTAGTCGACTAAATCACTATTTTCTTCTTTGTCTGATCTGTCCATATATGCTCAGATCGGTCGATCGAACCATCATGTTCGATCAACTAAACCCTTTAGTCAATCCAAATTTTATTTTTTTGCAAAACAAAGTTAGCACAACAAGAATAACAATAATATATCTACAAAACAAAGTTAAACATATATAAGTATGCATGAATCAATCTTAACAGTTGAGATTGTCTGATCTCGACTTAGAAACTTTTGTTAGTTTCTTCAGTTGAATCAATGCTTAAGGTTGTCCCAACTAGTACACGTCCGTATTTCCTTCCAAAATGAAGGTCTCTCTAAGATTTACCTTACTTGCTAAACATTCGATCTGATTGACCTATTTGGACTTCTCTTTGCTTAGTGTCCACTAAGTCTTTCCTGCAAGATAGTGTTAGCACAATAGAGTAGTAATGCAAAATATTATGCTTCAATCATTCAAATACATTGGTTCGATCACACTTGTATAGAGTTCACTCCTCCAAGACTTCTCATTACCTAAGGTTCGTTCTCTTAGGATTTTCCTCTTGCTTGGAGTTCACTCCTTTAAGACTTCTCACTACTTAAAATTCACTCAGGATTTTCCTCTGATTTGAAGTTCACTCATCCAAAACTTCTTACTACCTAAGGTTCACTCTTTTTGGATTTTCCTCTTGCCGAGCATCTGGTCACCCTTAACCTACTTGAGTTTTTTCCTTATTAGACATCTGGTCAACCTTGTCATGATTAGACTTTTCCCCTTGCTAATCATCCGGTCAATCTTGATCTAATTAGATTTTTCTTTGCTAGCCATCTAGTCAACTTTGACTTTATTAGACTTCTCACTTACTAGGTCAACCTTGACCAAACTCTATTAAATATGTTGTCGAATAGACATTAAAATCCTAAAGGTAGATTATACCAACACTTAGTTTATCATCTTAACATCTCACTTGTGTTTAAAGTGTCTCAATATACACACAAGTCATCCTATGACCTTTGTGAGATATAAAATTTATTTTTCTCTAAAACTAAGAGATCATGCATCTTTATCTAGGTATTTTACAATTGATCATCCTATCTAGGATGCCAACTAATGTCATTGTCCATAATTACAAGGAATTAAAATTATGCATGATATATGTGTATGACATATATCCAATGCATACTTTCAAAAGAAAAATTATTATAACTTGAATGATGCATGTATGACATGATATGTAGCATTTTTGCATGACAATATGAATGTATGATGTAATATCATGATATATGATAGGGCACACAAGCATTGTAGTTGTATCATAAAGTAAATTCTTAAATTTTTCATCTAAATTTAATCAACTAATCACTATATCAAATACATGATTTGATATAAGCGGCCCTATCTCCCTTGAGTGTGCCAAAAATCCACACTTGACACACTTTATAATTCTATCATATTTATGCCAATTAGATTAATCTCAAGACCTCAAATCCTTTTTGGCACAGCATAAAATCCTCAAGGATAAAATTGGATTTTCATTCTCAAGATATCACAATACCTTGAAAATATCCTAAAATGTCAATTTCACCATGATTGGATTAACTACTCTTTCAATTTGGATTGACATACCCTATACCCAACTAGTGTCAAGAGATTATACTTTTAGAAATCTAATACATATTGGAGCTCCTTGAATGCACTAGGTACTCACTAAGGGTAATTTTCTTAAATATCTTCCTAATGACTTTTCTAGACTTATTAGAAGCCTTAGTCATGCTAGTCTCCTCAAGGTTTGGTTTTCTGATCACCAAGTGTTCGATCAACCGTGACCCAATTGAACTTTTCTCACCTCATGCCAATGCTACATTGGACTTCCAATATTGTCAAGTATCTAGTCAATCTTGACCTACTCAATGTCTCACTTTACTACCTACATATTGCTTACATCAAAATCCAACTCGAACTTGGTCAACCCTGTCAACCTTGTCAAGAGATCGATTGCACCAATAAATATTAATTGAAACTACTTTAATTTAATCAAAATTATTCTAACTTAATCAATATATATTTGTAGTAGTTTTGACTAAAATTATTATAATTAGGAGTTGTAACAAATTTGACAAAAAGAATATAAATTAGTAGTTTTATCAAAACGACTACAATATTAATGAATTAGTCAAGTGGAGAGGTTAATTTGAAAGTAAAATTTAGGATGGTGCCCTATATTTTGATTTTTTTTTTTCAATGCATAAGATGTCTTTTATGATAACAAAATGTCCAATAAAGATTATTGAATATGAGAGAAAAAAGTGAGGGTTCTCTTGCCAATAAAAATTAAATAATATAAAACCTAAAAACAAATAGTTTGTCCTAACAAATTAAATAATATAAAAACTAAATAATATAGAAACTAACAAATTAGGTCGAGCACAAGTCCATTGGATCAAGATTTTCATAACAAACTAAATAATATAAAACTAAAAATCTAAAAAAACTCTAAAAATTTAAATTAAGATCTTACTAAATATTTTCTGACTATTTTAGAGAGAAAGAGTATAAAATTAACTACTGCTTTAATTTAAAAACTATTGAGTATTGATCTTACTAAGGGCTAAATTAAGCTACTAAGACAAATATAATTATTTCATAAATCAAAGAAGGAATATTATTCATCTAGTGTGCTTTCAAATATAAAATCAGCTAGCAATACAAAGGGTAATTTATAGACTATGTGAAAATTTTAATAAAAATAAAGTATGTGATGTGTTAGGATTGCCAACTAGAGGTATGCCTTCCATGACCTAAAGTTCATGTCGAGATGTGAAGTTCATGCTCAACACGAGTTCATACCTCTTTTTGTGTCAAGAACCACTAGCTAGCTTGACCCTTTTGCGGTGGCATGATCCGTCCTACGGGGTGAAGTTGTGCAATACTTAACCAAGCTAACACCTCCATTTAGTAGAGGGTTATATATTCTAGAAGAAAGAATGTCTAGTGTGTGTGAGAAATCTAGAGAAGGGGAGGGCTAGTGAATATATGACACTTATAAAATGTTTGTAAATCAAGCACAAACAAATCATTAGCTATAGCATGTGTATGATCAGAGTAATTACTAATATAGAATTAATGAAGTAATTAACACACACTGCTAATATAAATATATAACATAGTTTGATGACTACTTTGCTCTTATATTCACAATGACTGGATAGATATCGCGGAGGCAATACATTGGTATAGTAGGATTATTAGTTTTTTTAAGGCTAGATCAAACAAATTGAATAATAAAAATTAATGAAATCATTTTGTTGTGGTGGTGTGGGGTTGTTGAAGGCGACACTAACAAAAGAGAGTGAGAGGATAGCTATTTTAGTCTAATTAGAATTAATTTGTTTTCTTTTGATCTCAAACCTAAATATACGATAAGAATGATATAAGTTTTAAGTTAGAATATCTTCGCCCGTGAATATGGTGTCAAAAAGGCAAAGCCATAACTTCAATGATAACTTAATTTTCTATAGAATGTTGAGATTGAGAGGGAACTAATACAGGGCAGACTTACTACAGTGGACAAAGGTCGAATCTCGACGAAGCCAAGGCAATGCCCTCCCCCGTAGTGACTAACTACAGCTAGCTTTCCGATTTATCTCCTCACAGATGATCGTGAAACCGACCGTGTGGAGCCGTTGGGGTGGCAAATTTCACCTTTTGTTGTAGAGAGGGAGTTAATATTGAGCGGCTAGTTTTTAATTGTCAACCTACATATGCATTTCATTTGGTTTGTATTATTTCTCACTTAAGTAAGTTTTTTAACATCAAAAGGAGAGATTTGTGAGAAAATTATTATTCCCTTGTGATTAGGATAAATTATTATATTTTGTTGTTTATCATGATTGAACTTGATCTAGGATCAAGAGTGAGCTTGGAGCCATGTTGATTGTTTGTTTAGAAGATGGATCAAGTTTGAAGAGCATTGGATTGACCCAAAGAATACATTTTGGGTTTATTTTGGACTGAAAGATGGTGTAATCAATTTGAAGTTTTCTATCTAAGCCTTCATTTTTATATTATTTAGAGAAAGTTATTTGAAAATCATTTTATTGCATTGATCTATGTGGCTTACGAAAATCCCTTGTTGGTTCAATCTTTCAAGTTTGTTGGAATTCAATTTATCTAGTTGAGCTCTCTATCCCATTGATATCTCATCCTCTTTGAGGTGTGTAGAGGTTTGCTCTATTATCTTAGTCTAAGAAAGTTATTAGTGGATTTCTATATGGGTGATGTACCTAAAAGTGTTGGGGTGTGGATCGTAAGAGATGAAAGTTGTGAACCACATCGGTTAGTCGAATCTTTAGAAATCTTGTCAACTTTGTTGATTGAGCTCTCTCCAGGTAATATATTATAAGTTGAATTCAATCAAGCTAATTCAAATCAACTGTTGAATCTTGTGATTTGGGTGAATAGTTCGAAACTAGAGTTAAACTTAGAGCACTACTCTTAGTGAGCACTCTTGGCCTTATTTATCATACTCGAGAGGTTCACACTCCCAATAGGATGCTTGGCATGTCGCCGGGAAGAAACTAGCATCCAAGTCTAGTGCTAGTATGACGACAATCCTTAATTGGTTGTAGTTGGTGTTTCTTATGTGCGTGTGACTTAATCTCATATAAATGTAGTGAATAATTTTATCCATATTAATGTTCTAAAGTTTGTCATTGCCAAGAAGTGCAATTCATGGTGGAATATTAAACTCCAAAACCATCAACTTCTAGTCCATCTCTGATAATGACAATTTCTATTCATTGATTGCCATCAAGCACATGGAGCACTAGCAATGTCCAAAACTTTCAAAACCTAACTTCTATAGAGCAAAGGTTAATGAAATAGACAAGCATTAAGAACAAGACATAGTTTGCTAGGTTTGCTTATCCCCAACAATATAATGTACCTAATTCTTCCTGTCCCTAACATTGAGTTTTGAGACATTTGTTTTTGTACAAATAATTGTTTGAGAAGACCATAATTGGGACTTTCCACCAAACACATCAATAGTTTATTTTACTCCCCATGTGGTTGCCAACATGGTCCCTCTCTCTATACATCTATCCATCATTTCACTTTAGAGTTTGCTAGCTCCATATTACCTACATTTTGAAGATATCACTTCGAGCTCAAAGTTTATAATTATTTTGATTATCACTTATAACTATCTTCATGTGATCGAGCAATTCTCATATTGCATTGATGTGAAAATCATATTAGCTAGTCAACATGATCTTTAATAGTTGGATAATAAAATTAATCTAAGGTTAGTTTTTTTAAATGAAATTAGAAAGTTAAAAAGATGTACTGCTTTTAAAGTTTAAAGAGTATTACATGGAATTGGTTGTGATGAAGTTACATGTATGTGGTACTTGTTTCAAATAAAGGAATGAAGATGAGAATGGATGATGAATAGATATTTGATTAGCTAGTCTTATGTGGGAGGAATAAATATACATTATTTTTAATAAATATTAATTGAAATTTAATTTTAAAATAGATTTAAAAAATTTTAAATTCTTTTAGAAGCATCCTTACTGGATCAAAATTTATGAAATTTATTTATTGATCATTTACTTTGTTGGTGCAATCGACTTCTAGTCAAAATTAATTAGGTTGACCAAAGTCGAGTTGATTCGAGTTGGAGTTTCGATGTTTGATCAAGTTGGTTGAGTGAATAGTCAAATAGATCAAGGTTGATTGGATAATTGACAAGATACGAAAAGTCCAGATAGGTCATGGGTGATTAGACGCTTGGCAGTTAAAAAGCCAACATAGAGTTAGCATGAGACAGAAGTTCTAGTAGATCAAGGTTGATTGGATGTTATACAATTATGAAGTCCTGACAGATCAAGGTTACTGGATGTTAAATAATGGAAAGTTTTGATAGCTTAGGATCGATAGGATGCTAAGCAAAGGAAGTCATGGTAAGTTGAGGTCAACCGAATACCAGAGTGATGATGAAAGTCCTGACTGGTCAAGGTTGATTGGATGCTTAGTAATGATGAAGTCTCAACAGGTTAAGGTTGATCAAATGTTAGGTAATGGAAAGTCTTGGTAGGTCAATGTTGACTAGATGCTGAGCAAAGAAAGTTTGAGTAGATTGAGGCCAACCAGATACCAAACAATATGAGAATTCAACTCGGTAAAATTAAAATATATGTATTAGTCGATTGATAGGACATGAGTTGGTATTAAAATATATGTATTCAACGATTGATAGCTATATTTTTGGCTAAAATAGGATGTTTAAGTCATTTAACCTCACCCTCAGGTATTATAACTATCCATAACCCTCTGATATGCTTGGATAAGCATTCAAAGATGATTTTCTTGATGAAAATGAGAAAGGGATGTTAAAAAGAGAATAATATAAAATTGAGAATGAAGTTTAGATTCAAGGTTGAATTTTTAACCTCATGACTTATATTTAATTTTTAAAAAGTTTAGGAACTTAAAATCATTATTGGTGCAGTAATGAAGCATGCTTTGAGGGGGAGGTTCACCTTAAAGACATGAGTTGGATACAAAAGGGGGAGATTGTGTGCTCTAGGTTGAGCATTGGATGAAGTGGAAGGTATATATGCAACCTTCATTTGTGAGGATTGAATAAGATGAATGAGTTTTGAGAAACGATTTTTGATGTATGTCAAAGGGGGAGAATGTAGAGTTTATGTTAGGAAACTCTCTTTCATGTTTTGGTATAAGGAGAGGAATGAAGTAGAATTGTTGGGCTAAAGGTTTAACCTAACTTAAATATATTATCAAACATGAAAAAGAGGAGATTATTGGTGCAATCTGTTAGAACAAATGGAATCAAAATATCTCCACAATGGCATGATATTGTCCACTTTGGGCCTAAGCCCTCATGGCTTTGTTCTTGGGCTCTCCCCAAAAGCCCTTATACCAATGGAAGATATCTTTCATCCTTTTAAACCCATGATCTTTTTCATGTGTTTTAGATGTGGAACTATGTTTGCACCCTTGCAACCCAATAATCCCCCTCTCAAACAAAGGACTACTGACCCCCCTCAAATGAAAACCTCTGTTTGATATCTGAATCCTCAATCCACCAGAGACTTTCTGCCCCTCGGTCCACCCGACCTACTAGGACTTCCTGTTTAGCCGCACCTAGGACTTCTTACCCCTCGATCGGTCCATCCGACCTACTAGGACTTCCTGCCTAACCGTAATTAGGACTTTCTGCCTCTCAGTCCACCTGACCTACTAGGACTTCCTGTCCCTCGGTCCATCCGACCTACTAGGACTTCCTGCCTAACCGCAACTAGGACTTTCTGCCTGATGTCTAGTCCTCTTGATCCAGACACGGGAGCAGTCCACTTCCTTTGTTTAAGGTTCAAACCCACATGGTTAGATCTGGATCATGGCTCTTCTAGCAGTTAGTCCAGTGAAGAGCGGCCTCGCTTTGATACCACTTGTTAGAACCGATGGAATCAAAATATCTCCACAATGACATGATATTGTTCACTTTGGGTCTAAGCCCTCATCATTTGTTCTTGGGCTCTCCCCAAAAGGTTTTATGCCAATGGAGATATCTTTCATCATTTTAAACCCATGATCTTTTCCATGTATTTTAGATGTGGGACTATGTTTGCACCCTTGCAACCCAACACAATCGACTTCTAGTCAAGATTGACTAGGTTGACCAAGCTCGAGTTGACTCTAGTTGGAGTTTCGATGCTTGATCAATATGTTAAATTGGTTTAGCGAAGAGTCAAATAGGTCAAAGTTGATTGGATACTTAACAACATACGGAAAGTCCAAGTGAATCATGGGTGATCGGACACTTGATAGTTGGAAGTTTAACATAGAGTTGGCACAAGACAAAAAGTCCAAGTGAATCATGGAGGATCGGACACTTAGTGATGACGGAAGTCCTAGCAGGTCAAGGTTGATCGGATGTCAGGCAATGATGAAGTCTTGACAGGTCAATATTGCTCGAATGCTAATAATAGGAAGTCTCGACAGGTCAAGGTTGATTGTGTAGGATCAAAGTGAGCGCTAGAGCGGGTGAATAGTGCGTTTGTCGCTTTTTCACTTATTCGTAAAATATGCAAATAGAGTGCAAGATTTAGTAACAAACAAAAATGGACAAGTTTATTTTTACTTGATTCACAACCACTGACTGCTACTCTAAAGTCTGCAATCCTTGACCACTTACGTTGCGTAATCCACTATAAAACTCTTTCTCTTTCGAGAAAGAATCTCACCTATACACAAGGATTTAAGATCGATAATACTTTACCGTCCTAGTAATTAAGTACAAGATAAATGAGAATAAAGTCAAAGTTTACCAACACAATGAGTTTGCTATGGCGTGCGGATGTCGGTGCAGTGTTCCAGTGTTACGACGACGTCTCGGGTGCTTTGGTTGCGTGCAAAATGACTGTCGAGTTTACGTAAATTGATTATCTAGCATCCCCCTCGCAGCTGCTTTTATAGATTTACGACGACGTCTCGGGTGCTTTGGTTGCGTGCAAAATGACTGTCGAGTTTACGTAAATTGATTATCTAGGATCCCCCTCGCAGCTGCTTTTATAGATTTATCTAGGTGCCTAGAACTCCTTCCAGACGCCTCTATGTTGTCTCATTGATCCTCTCTCGACGGTGACTTAGCATCTCCGAGTGTCTATATCCCTTCCAGATGCCTAGAATGCTGACGTGGAAGTTGTTGGGTCAGCTTTGATTCTGTCGTGCCTTATCCTTCTCTGGGTGCCTTATCCTTCTTTTTAGCACCTTTAAAATACAACCTGCTGTGGACAATTCATTCCATCAACATCTGAAATCAGAAACACTTTCAGAATTCATTATGCAAGGAATTACAAGAATTCTGCACAACGGTTTCAGTTTGAATTCTCTTTCAAGTTCTTGGACTAATCAACACCAAGCTTCTACCTAATGTGTTGGTTTCTGATTGTGTAACAATTTAATGAACTTCAGTGGCTACACAACAACACTTAAGAATCAAAACTCAGCACTGAAAAATCTATTTTTTTCAGACTTCATTTTCAGCATTCGTGTGTAGCTAATACATTTTTGATTTGCAATTCAGCCTCAAAACCTTACTGTCATACTTCAGTTTCCATATTATTCTGCTGATTATATTCTGTGAAAAACAAGCATCAAAATAACCATAGTTGGGTTTCATATACTGAGATAATGAAAAGTATCACAATGGTTTCTGCACTTTTTGTTCCAGATTGTTACAGCAGTTCAGTAAGAAGGCTTCTTTGAGTTTCAGTAGTAATCTGAAGAGCATAGGTGAGGAAACAACAAGATTAAAGCAACCCTACAGCATGCTGAAACCTATAATCAAAATCAGATTCCTTAATTACCACGGCCCTAGATTTTTTTTCCCTGTTGACTTAGTTTCAGAATTCTGAACCTTATGCGATAAGTATCAAGTTTGCTGTTTCTTCCTATTCCAGTATCAGGGAACTCATTTCATTTCTTGTATCAGAATTCCAGAAATATTGAGTTGTTCCACTGAAATCTCAGAAACTGTGAGGTCCTCTCAAGTTCTTTGAGTTGCAGAATTCACACTGGTTGCAACAATCCAACATCTAATTAAAGTTCAACAACTCCCCAACAGTAGCTACAACAGAGAAGCTTTTAAAGTTCAAAACCAAATGCTATTCAGAACTTCAGATTCAACAAAAACTCAGCTATCAGAGACCACTTCTGATTCAATCCAGAAATCCAGAATCAAATCTCAAAGTTTCAGAATTGAGATTCCAAAGCAATTTCAGTTAAGGTTATAAAGAGTTCAGCTTGGAAGAGAGTATTGTTTGGCATCGAAATGATTAAAATCTAAATTCAGAACTATGCTGGTCAGGAACAGTACAAGGGTTTGGCACATTAACAGATTTTAATTCCAGCAACTTTTTTTTCCTGTTTTGTTCTTTTTTTTTTTATCAACCTCATCCACTATTGCTTTAAAACCTTGCTCAAGATTTAAGATTCACATATGTTATTGCTGAAATAAACCAACAAACTAATAGCCCTCAAATTCTGTTGGCTTCCAGGAACTCCATCAAGAGTGAAATATTCAATGCCTTTGTCCAGCCACTTCATTAAACTCGGCTTCAACAACTCCGAAATTAACTCAAGATTCTCACTAAAACAAGATCAAAACTCAGAGTACATTCAGTAGCCAGCTAGCATAATCAACTCCATAAACCTCAACAGCAATTATTCAGAATCACAGCCACAATCTCAAAATTCCCCAACACCTTACAATAGGAAACCTCCATTAACCTTAAGTATATGCAATCCTCCCCTGCACTTAAAACTTTGTTTGTCTCGAAAAATCTAACTCATCAAGTTACCAACCAAAACTATCAATGAAATTCAAGCAAAGCAAAAGTGAAGATAAAAATGTTGAGTGAGTTATTCAACTAGCAATTGAAAGGAAAAGAATTCAAAGAATGGGGAAAAGAAATATCCTTTATCATGTTCACGCACACATATGCTATTATAATTTTGAAAAGAAACAAAGTAATTTCTAGAGTTCAATTGTTATGAGTGCACACCACACAAAAAGAGAATAAAATATAGGCATGTAGTAGTCCTCTCTAGGTAATTTTGATAATCAATCTCAATTAATCAAAATAAATTCCATCACCACACTAACCAATAGCATGCAAGTATATAATCCAATCTTGTCAAATGACCTAAAATGTGATGGTCAAATTTAAAAAAAATTATGATCCTCAAGCTTTTACTAAGAAACATATGGAGATGTTTATTCAAAAATCAAATGCTATATAAACTAAACAAAGTGCAAAGTATAAAAGCAAAATATGAAAGCAAAGTGTGAAAGTAAAGGAAAAGTATAAATCAAAAAAGAAAAACAAGAACAAACTCCCCTTTATTCCAAGCGGTTGCAAACGATTTAGAAGCAAAATCCACATTGGTTATGGGATGGTCCGGGTGAATGAGAGAGTTATCATCGTGTGATCGAAATCGTGATGTATCGCTCCCTCCATCGTCGACTCCTCATAAGTATGCCCAAGTGGTCGAAGAAGGTTAAGGTACAAAATCCACTCCGGGAGTGGAATGCTACGGAGTGGCGTCATAACCACTTGACTCACCCTAGGTTCCTTAAAAATTCTTCCTGGATATTGAAGGCGGTTCAATTGGAGTAACCACTCCGGAAGCCTTTGGAAATAGAAAGAACACACCTCACGCACGTATACAGGATAAGAAAAAGATTGAACAGTGCTAGTATTTGTAGAAAATATATCAATGAGTAAATCACAACTAATAAAATTAATCACTGGTACCTCTTGAGATTTTCTAAAAGATCATAAGAAATACGAACCTTGTCATTCTAAAAGCTACATAGAGGTTTTAGAAGAATGAATATAGCCTCCTCCTAGTCAGGTAAGATCTCTGACTCTGGCTCTGGATCAGATGGTGCAACCAACGAAAGTGATTCTTAGGACTTTGCCTCTATAACACAAGTCTGTACACTCTTCTGATCAACAAATGCACAGCAGGCTCATCTGGCTCAACTGGCTCCTCAACATCAATAACACCTGCATCTTCAACAATATCTGCAACAACAATATCAATAGAATCAGAATTATCTGCAACTACAACATCACAACATAAAAAACTAAAGGAATCCTGTAGAGTAGTGAAATTAAGATCATGGTTGTCACAAACTCCACAATATATCTCCTCACTAGAATATTATGCTTGTCACTGGGTGATAGATGTTGTAAGTTGATTCAATTGTAACTATAATTTCTGAGTTGTTTGTTTAGTTCGAAAAGTTTAAGCTGCTTATTACAATGATAATTATTATTGTTGTAATACAAATTATTGTATTATGTCTTTAAGCACCTTCTAACTTCTCCAGAATTTTCAGAATTTTCTGGGTATCAGACACTTCTTCACTAGCTTTAGGTTGAAAATTTTAGCTTAGTGAATTGATCAACATTGTATTTCCCAGGGATTTTCTGTGCGCTACCTCTCTCATTAGCCCACTGATGGTGATTAAGTGCCACACTTTCAATCAATTCTTCGGCTTCTTCAAGGCTCTTATTCATTAAAGCACCTCCTGCAGCGGAATCTAAATATACCTTCGTTTGGTAATTAATTCCGTTGTAGAAAGTGTGTATAACAAGCCATCGTTCCAATCCATGGTGTGGACACTTCCTTAGCATTCCTTGGAATCGATCCCAAGCTTCAAAAAGAGTTTCACCATCCATTTGCTGAAAACTTGAAATCAAATTCCTCATGTGGGCAGTCTTGCTTGGTGGATAGAATTTATTCATGAAAATCTTCACCAATTTATCCCAAGAATCTATGCAATTTGGAGGTAGAGAGTGATACCAGTCCTTTGCCCGATCACGTAGTGAGAATCTGAAAAGAATTAACCTCTGAACGTCAAAGCTAAACCCTTGTTGTCTTCTTGTGCTGCAAACATCTGAGAATATCTCAAGATGCAAATGTGGGTCTTCGTGTGGACCACCCCCAAACTGGTTTTGCTGTATCATTGCAATGAAGCCAGGATTAAATTCAAAATTTGCTGCTTCAATGTTGGGGATGGCTATGCATGACGTTGAGCCTCTTGTTTGTGGTGCGGCATAGTCTTTCAATGATTTCTGGGCCATTGTTTGTGGTTGTACTTGAATAACTATTCTTTGTTCTCGAAGTCTCCTTCGGAGTGTTCTTTCAATTTCCGGATCAAATGGAAACTCCGAAGGATCGGCCCTGCTCATGCACCAAAATAAAAGAATGGATTAGATTGCCAGAAAAATAAAGAATATATGTGCAAATGAATTGTACCAATGAATAAAATGAAAAGAAATAAAAATAAAGAATGGGGCTATGTGTGTATAAGAAAATAAAAGAAAAAACCTCGTCAGGTATCCTCGAATTAAATCATTAGGTTTCTTACGTCACTCACTATTGGTTTGAAACGGTTCTAGAAGCCCGGTTCAAGGCATTCCCGTGTCACTCAGGCGCCCCGGAAATACTAAAAGAACCTTATCCACTGTCACTGGATACCCTTTTACGGATCTCTCCCCAATAACGAATGACCGCTAACTATTCCTCATAAGAATCCACTACGCATTAGGAAACCCCTCGGAATCTCGCCCGGTTCAAGGCATTCCCCATTACAGAGCGCCCCGGTATACGGCCTAATGATTCCCCAATACATAGCAAATTCTTACCCTCATGGATTCACACATACACAAGTTATCATCAATGTACAAGCACAAATCCATAAAATAATGCACAATTACATCATAGAAAATGGTAGATTATCAAATCCAAGTACAATCATCCATTACATCTGATTTACTACACTAGCTGAGGAGAGGAGAAATCCAACAGAAATTCAGCTTATAAACCAAGATAAAGCCCCAAAACCCTAGCTCTATCCCTTACCTATCCGGCTTCCTCTTCCTCGTTCTTCTTCTTGCTCGCGGCCGACACCACAGCAGCCTCCCCTTTAAGATCTGGAGTCGGAAACCAAAGAAACCATGGATCTAAGCTTAAAAACCAAGACCAAACCGAAACAAACTCAGCTTCTTACCGATCTGTTCCTTCCCTTCCGATTTGCCACCGCCGATCTGCCTACACCTCGTGAACCCAAGCTCCTACGAGATTAATCCTCCACCGAGCTACCCTTTGATTGCCGGAGATCCACTCGACTCTGCCCACACCACCGATCAGTAGCTCTTCCCGTTGGCGTCGGCGACTGAAGGAAAGAAAGGAGGCGTTCGATCGGGAGAAGCTCGCGATCGGGATCTGAACAGTAGCCGATCCCTTTTAACCGGCGTTAACGGGTTGAGATCCAAATCCACTAACCACATTAAACCACTAACCCATTAATCAATAACCCATTTAACCATTTCTTCCTAATTGGGCCTATTTAATTGACAGCCCAACTAACCCTTTAATTGAGCCCAATCAATCTAATTAAGCTCAATTAACTCCAATTAAGATTTTTTTAATACCCTAATATTTCGGTATTTTACAGTTATGCAACTAAAGGAAGGGATTTTTAGGGCATTGCCTCCTTAGCACAAGCCCATATAATTTCATCATCAATAAACTCAATTTTTGCAACTTGAATCACATCAATGAAAATTTTGCAACCAGAATCTACAAAAAATAACATTATCAAATTTAGAATTATCTACAACTACAACATTACAACATAAGAAATTAGTGGAGCATTAGAATTAGAATCAGGACTGTCACAAGCTCTACAATCCATCTCTACACTAGAGTATTGTGCTTGTCACTCGATGATTGATGTTGTGTGTTAATCCAGTTGCATTTGTAATTTCTGACTTGATTCAGCATCTTGTTGTTTGGACTGAAAAGTATAAGCTTCATGTTGCATTGAGAATTATTGCTGTTACAATAACATTTGTTGGATAAGCTCCTTAAGATCTTGTACTGACAATTCTAGTTGACTGGGAGTAGGAACTTCTTCCTTAAAATCTTGAAATGTCTCGTAGGAAGTTGGGCCGACCTACTGGACTAGATGTGGCCAGGTAGACATCAAGTCATCCTAAAATCTAAATGAAATTTGATATGTTGAATAAGAGTGATCAACCTACCGTACTTCCCTGTACCTAAAATGTGAATGATCAACCAAACCAAAATTATAGGTATTTGACAGTGATTCATACCTATGTTGCTATTGAGGCGGGAAGTATAGAGGTTCGAGCTGATAGTTCTGGGGTTTAGATTGGTGACACCGGACAGAATAGTGATTATTCTGGAGGCAGAAGATTGGAGGAGAATTAGGAAGAGACCAAGTTCGAGAAATTTGGAAAAATGAGTAGAAAGCTGCGACGACGTCGCCTTTAGGATTTTGCCAAAAAGGAAAATTTTATTTAATTAAACCAAACTTCTTCCACTAAATATCAACTCATAAGATGTTTATATAGACCCAAACTCTAAAAAAAATAAAAAGGAAAATTTCTTAACAGACTCGAAATACTAAAAATCCTAAATGGATTTCAAATATAAAATTCTAAAAAACATTTATAACAAACATAAAATCCTAAACAGACTTCAAATATAAAATCATAAGAAAAATTCTTAATAGGCTTGAAATCTTCAAAATTCTAAACGAACTTAAAATCTTAAAATATAAAAAAATAGAACTGTTTAAAACTACTCTAAATACTAAAAATTCTAAAAAATAATAAAAATAAAAATTATCAAAATAAGTAATAAAAATCCTCAGATCATCCTGCATTAGTAGGCCACGGGTTGATCATCTTCTTTGTCGATAGTCTCAATCGTCCTTCTTTAAGGCCCAAAAGGGAGGTTAGTAGCTTCGAGTTCTTCTCGTCATAGCTCGAAGCTGAGAGTTAATATATGGATGCTAGTTAAGGATAACTAGTTCATCTAAAGTGACCTTCCATGAGACTTTATGTGATTCTATACATGTCTATGAAGATTTCATTGTAGCTCGGGTTCAAGTTTCCTTCGACATGAGGTATTCAAGTCATCTTGGTCATGGAGACTTATACTTTGATATCTGAAACAACCTTCTCAATAGAGATGTGGACCCAGGACGATTGGGTATAAGTTGAAATGTCAGAAGGTGATTGACTAGCTCATACAGGATTCACCACTCTTTTTATTAGGAGACGTATACCCTATATCCACTTGTCAGAATTATTACTCGTATGTCTTTGGCCAAAGTAGAAACACGTCAAGAGGATGGTACTCATGGATAGATGTTTGAATAATTTGAATGCACAAGATAAGGAACAACTGTATGGGCTAGGTGTGACGTAGTCAATCAAGTAAGAACTGACACATAGATCATGTCCTTAACAAAGCATGTATTAGATGAGTGACAGGAACATACGCATGAACAACTGTAGCTGCTAAAGTGTTTAGATATAGTTCTGGAATCAATTGTGATTTTTTGATTAATTGGGAGTCATGATGTACTTACTAGGTGTCATCTTGATCGATCCATAATTAATGGTTAATTATGAATGACCAACATAAATCAGGAACTTATAAGGTCACACACACTATGAGATTATCTAAAAGATATAAAATGAGTTTGAGAATTGGATTCTCAGATTGAGAGAGATTGAGTTTGATTACACCAGACAGTGCAAATATGGAAGATATTTTATTAGAACGGAGGTGCAGATGGGCCTTATCTTTTTGAAGACAAAGTGGACCCTCTTTGGTTTAATTATTAACTAGATTAGTTTGGTTTTAATTAAAAGGTGGTTTGGTTTTGAACCAACATAGTTTTGTCTTGAACAAAACATAAGGCTATTGGTTTGGATTTTTGATTCACGAATCAACCCCGATATAGATCTATATCTCTATAGAAGAGAGACTTAACGGAATTAGAACACCTAAAGGTTTGGTTTTATTCTTCCATCTCCTCCTCCTAGCTGCCGCCTACCTTTCTCCTCTTGCCATCGCTGCTGACCACAAGGGTCTCACCCTTTTGTCTCGTCGTCCAAGAGGACCACCAGCGGCGGCCTTCTACCGAAGTCTAGCCTCCGGCCTCCCACTCCTCCTCCACCTGACCACTACCCCCTGGAGTGGAGTTGTCATGTTAGACAATAACCGAATAGCAAGGTGTTGTTCATGCTGTGAGTTCTTTTTCCTCCACCTTCGGCTATTATTTTGGTGAGCAATTATTGTTATTGAAACTCTTACAGTCGTCAAGCCTATTGCCCCTCAACGACTACGCTACGGAGTCATCAAAAACCACTAATGTGTAAAAGGAAAAGAAAACAATCTCAAAGTCATCAAAAACCACTAATATTCCCCGGCAACAACCATAATTTGATAAATAAATTTTTTTTTGTGAAATCAGATCGAATAATATTACTGAAACCCCTCCCTACACTAATGCAGTATCGAGAAAATGACCCAGATTGTCTCTTAAGGAATGTAGCCAGTGAATTCTAATCCTAAGATCAAGTTATTCAGAACTAGTGTTTGATTTTTAAGCTATAAATGAATGAAGCATAGACTAATCTAATCTAAATTAAGATTGCAAAGAATTAAAGAAGCACAAAGCAAGTCACAAAAGAAATGGAAATAAAGGATCGATCAATCGATAATATGGGAACACAGGATCAGATAAGATCAGTTTCGATCAATCAAATTGCGTGGGATTGGATCTAATCTAATGGAACTAGCAAGGAAAGAAATGGGGTTCAATCAACCAATAAGTTGTTCATTCAATCCGAATACCTTGAGATCTGATTGGGTTCCGTCGATCGAACTTGGTGTTCGATCGATCGGATAAAAACTATAAAAGAAGCTCGAGTTTCGAGGTTTTATACAATAATTCTCATCGATCATTGCTTTTAAGCACAACTCTGTTTGGCAAGTACTATTGTTGACACACCGAGTGGCTCTCCGATAACCCACGACGAAACTCTCTTCTTTAATTGTTGATAACTTTTATTACTTCCATTTCAGTTAAAGAATAGTTGTGTTACAATTCTCTTCTTCCTTTGTAACAAGTTTTTCTCCTTTTCTGATAGTAGTGTGATATTCACCCTCCCTCTATCACACTTTTCGGACCGACATTACATTTCTAGTTTTCTCACATTAGATCTTGCATGCTAATCTTTTTAAGTATTCTATTAAATCTTTCTTGTTAATCTTGGGTTTAGATAGTTTGGGTTTTATTAAATAAGTTACTTTTTATTTCAAAGCATTTGTTTTTCGTTGCTTACTCATACTTTGTTTATTGATTTGGAATTGGTTACTTTTAACTCTTAAATTTTTATACACTATTCACCCCTCTAGCATAGAAACGATCCTACAGATCCTACATGGATGATAGATTTGGTTGGGGGCTATGTTATTTCACTTTTTTTCATTGCCTTGTAATTAATGTTGTCATCCACATGTAGACTTATGTTTTGATGTATCACTAAGCATCTATGGTTGTGCTTGCAAGGAGTCATAGATCAATTTTAGGATTCAATCAATGACATGGTTATGTGTTAAGTCAAGGCATAAAGTTCCAAATAGCAAATGCAGAAGCAATTTGTTCCATTTACTTATGTTCCAATTCATTCTTTGGGCATCGCAAAATACTTAGCCTATCTTTTTCTTGAATTAGAACAACATTTGCAATGATTTTTTTTCATCCTAAATCTCTATAGTACCTTGTTAATATATGCATTTTGAGACAAATCCTAACACACTCTGTGTTCTATCATGGAATATTTTAATACCCATCAAATCAGATGCCTCACCCATAACTTTAATCTGAATATAGTTCAATTAGTGATTATCATGCATAATTTATGGTCAAATAAAGAAGCTTCTTGCTGAAGAAGAAATGGAATATTTTAATACCCATCAAATCATATGCCTCACCCGTAACTTTAATATGAATATAGTTCAATTAGTGATGATCATGCATAATTTATGGTCAAATAAAGAAGTTGTTTGAAGATACTTGAGTTAATTACCACAATAGTATACGCGATCACTAAATAATATTTCTTTTCATTTTCTTTTAATCTTCAATCAATAATAAAAAGATCCATTCATCACACGTGAACAAATACTTCACTAGAAATGCACTCAACAAATTCTAAGAGAATTTGATTGTAAAATAAAATGTTATTATAATCAAATTGATGTTTTTCTTTAAGAATACGATTTGTGTAATGAGTTGAAGTTACCAAAAAATTTTAACCAGGCAAGAAATAACAGGTCTTCAAAACAAGCTATTTTTTTGTCATGTGGCTAAGCCACAAAACAATTCATACAGTTCAGACTCGGAGAGTAATTTATCTAATGAAGTGTGTGTGTTCTGATAAGGGTGACTTAAAGGCCATTGCGATAAAGAATTGAGATGTCAGGATGTTGGATAGGTTGTGTCACATTTAGAAGATGGACAATATTATAAGAATCCAAATGAGTTTACTGCTTTTGCCAGATAAATCCAGGGGTATCCTGGAGCTAAGAAAATGTTTAATCTTGGTCGTATGATCGATTTCTTCCCCCATTTGTTAAAATTGATAATAAGAACTACAAATGCATGCAGAGTCCATATCAAGAATATTAGACGAGATCAAGCATAAGAAAATATCAAACATCAAATAATATTGCATATACATACAAGCAACATGAAAATCCAGACACTTTCTGAGTAGTTTGTGGTGTATAATGTGAAAGGTAGAATGGCGTGATTTGCTCAATGAAGCCCCAGCAAGTTACATACATAGTACCTGGAGCTGAAGATTTTGATCATGCAACTATTTCTGATTTTATTCAGAAAGCTCAAGATCTCTTGGTGAGTGTTAGAAGATTTTACAATTATATAATCTTTGTATTTTTCCTTGAAACTACTTGGTTGTTTTGATCAGGATCCATCAATTCTAGAGTGTGCTTGGGCAGAACTTTTAGAAAATAAAAAGTCAGGTACAGCTGAGGAGTTAGCAGAGGTACTTATTTCTGAACAGGTTAATATACTTGAACTCTGACCATTAGTTAATGGTGCTTGTCACATTTGTCAGATGATATATGGAAGCAGAGAATCTCTTGAAAGCTACTGTGCTCATCTCTTGTTGTCAAGAGATAATGTATATTTTAGTGTGGAAGCAGAGAATCCTGAATTCTGATTATTTCTCAGACATATTTAATATGCACCAGGGATTTGAAACAATGGTTAGTGGTAATACAAATTTACTCCTGTTTTTTTTTTTTTGTATTCTGTTATTTACAATTTAATTACTTGACAGTTCTTCCCTTGGTAATTTTGTCTCTAGTTTGTTTATATTCTTTAATACACAAAACCAGCTTGTGATATGCTTGAAGAAAAACTGAAACAAGGGTATGTGCATATATCCCTCTTTTTCATAATTTACCTTGGTTAACTAAGTGCCACATTTTCATCTTTGAATTTGCAGTACTTTTGAATCAGTAATTTGATGAAATCAATAGTGTGTCTTTCTCTTTGAATTATTGTTCTTCTAATTTCCTTCAACCATGCAAAGTTCATGTATTCTATCATCCAATCTTATTTTATGCTTTTTTCTTCATATATTAGTGTTTTGTGTTTCTTACAGAGTATGTGAGGTGATTCAACTCCTATTTAGGTGTATGCATAGGTGGCTTTTTAAAAACAGTGAGCTGGTTGCATGAAGTGTTCTAACCAACTCTATGACTATAATATAGCTTAATCCTTCTATCTTCTAATTATCCACTTGAATTTAAAAGAACTTTCAGTTGATACTCACTTGACCATTACCAGAGGATTTCATGGTCAAATTACTTCAGATTCTTTTTCTTCACAGTGGAAGCGGTGTTGGAAATTATATTAGTGGCGATAACAATGTTGCAGTTCAGGTAACTATCTTAACACAATATTATACTTTCATTTATTATTTATAGCATGCTCTATTATAAAATTTGTTTAATCATTAATTATTGTTTATTGTGATATAGTCAAAAACTAAAGAAGATGACTGCTGGAAATATCAGTGTTAATGCTAAATGTAAGCTGCTTCATTGGTCTGTTGATGGAGCTGTTGTAGAAGGTCGAATTGCATCCACGGATCCAAAAGCAAAAGTACATCACGTTCCTCTTGGTGGATCTTATTGGAAAGTTTGGATTGATAGAGTTTTAGTGGAGAAGGTGGAGCTAATTCGACCAAATGAAGAAATGCTTTTTCTTGAGGATGCAATAGGAAGCACAGTAGTTTGGGCATCAATGTTTATAGTTTTGTCTGACTGATTTGGATGAATCCATATATTGTTTGTAGTAAAGATGAACATGAACTTGGATTGTTTTGTCTAACTAAATGTAGATGGTTATCTTTGATATATTTGAGCTCTGATTTTATAATTGTGAATGTGATGTTATCTGATATTTGTATGTTGGATTATAAATGTTAGAGCTTTGAGCATGTTATAATTATTTATATTTGTATTATATATATTTGTGTATATAGGTCTATTGTAATTTAAAAATATAATTATCCGCAGCACGCGGACTGTGTGCTGCGGAAAGGTGCATCTTTCCGCAGCGCGCGGCTCGCGTGCTGCGGATGCACCTTTCCGCAGCACGCGGGCCGCGCGCTGCGGATGTACTATAACTTTCAACAGCTTAGAGTTATGCAGCACGCGATATGTTCTGTGAATAGCTTAATTATGCGCTGCGGAAAGTTAAATTTGTTGTAGTGATTGAGACTATCGACAAGGAAGATGATCAACCCGTGGCCTACTAATGCAAGATGATCTGAGGATTTTTATTATTTATTTTGATAATTTTTATTTTTATTATTTTTTAGAATTTTTAGTATTTAAGGTAGTTTTAAACAGTTCTATTTTTTTATATTTTAAGATTTTAAGTTCGTTTAGAATTTTGAAGATTTCGAGCCTATTAAGAATTTTTCTTATGATTTTATATTTGAAGTCTGTTTAGGATTTTAAGTTTGTTATAAATTTTTTTTAGAATTTTATATTTGAAATCCATTTAGGATTTTTAGTATTTCGAGTCTGTTAGGAAATTTTCCTTTTTATTAGAATTTTTTTTAGAGTTTGGGTCTATATAAACATCTTATGAGTTGATATTAGTGGAAGAAGTTTGGTTTAATTAAATAAAATTTTCCTTTTTTGGCAAAATCCTATAGGCGACGTCGTCACAGCTTTCTACTCATTTTTCCAAATTTCTCGAACTTGGTCTCTTCCCTATTCTCCTCCAATCTTCTGTCTCCAGAATAATCACTATTCTGTCCGGTGTCACCAATCTAAACCCCAGAACTATCAGCTCGAACCTCTATACTTCCCGCCTCAATAGCAACATAGGTATGTATCACTGTCAAATACCTATAATTTTGGTTTGGTTGATCATTCACATTTTAGGTATAGGGAAGCACAGTAGGTTGATCACTCTTATTCAACATATCAAATTTCATTTAGATTTTAGGATGACTCGATGTCTACCTGGCCACATCTAGTCCAGTAGGTCGGCCCAACTTCCTAGGAGACATTTCAAGATTTTAAGGAAGAAGTTCCTACTCCCAGTCAACCAAAATTGTCAGTACAAGATCTTAAGGAGCTTATCCAGCAAATGTTATTGTAACAGTAATAATTCTCAATGCAACATGAAGCTTATACTTTTCAGTCCAAACAGCAAGATGTTGAATCAAGTCAGAAATTACAAATGCAATTGGATTAACTTACAACATCAATCATCGAGTGACAAGCACAATACTCTAGTGTAGAGATGGATTGTAGAGCTTGTGACAGTCTTGATTCTAATTCTAATGCTCCGCTAATTTCTTATGTTGTAATGTTGTAGTTGTAGATAATTCTAAATTTGATAATGTTATTTTGTTGTATATTTTGGTTGCAAAATTTTCATTGATGCGGTTAAAGTTGCAAAAATTGAGTTTATTAATGATGAAATTATATGGGCTTGTGCTAAGGAGGCAATGCCCTAAAAATCCCTTCCTTTAGTTGCATAACTACTTGAATTAGAACTAGAGTCCTTACCTAACCAAGAGAAGACCACATTCACTTATCCAAAACCTTAGGCACCTTTCCGTACGACAAGGTATCTCTTGTAATCTTTTAGAAAATTTCATTGAGTTACTTGTAATTGATTTTATTGGTTGTGATACATTTTTTGATCCATTCTTTGTAGAGACTGATGTTGTTCCATCTTTTTTCTACCCCGCATGTATGAGGAAGATGTGTACATTCTCTCTCTATAGGCTCCAAGAGTGATTGGTCCAATTGAACAACCTCCAAACTCCAAGAAGAACTTACTAAGAGCAAATTGTGGGGGGAGAGGTGTTTACCTCAACTCATAGCATTCCACCTCAAGAGTGGATTTTGTTGGTGCAAGAAGCATTAAGATCTTACCTTGAGTTTCGATGTTTGACAATACACCTAAGTTTGGTCAGTTTGACCAAGGGATTGATCCAAACATGACTTGATATTTGGATGAAATGAGTGAAGTCTAGTCAGACCAAATGACTAGCGAGAAGTCCTAGTCGGTTAGACTAGGCAGTGGAAGTCCTGATCTGGAAGATTGGGCAAGAGAAGTCCTAATGAGTGAAGCTAGGCAGTGAAAGTCCTGATTTGGAGGATCAGACAAAGGAAAGTCCTAGTTGTAGGTTAGGCAAAGAGAAGTCCTAGTTTGGAGGATCAAGCGGAAGCCTTGGCAGAGTCGAAGCACTAGGTGAAGTCTGGGCTGGTCTGGAGGACCAAGTCGTAGTAGAAGTCTGGGCTAGTCAGAGAGGACCGAGCCGCAGCACAAATTTTGGGGGCTGAGGACAGAGCCGAGCAAAAGTCCAACGAGTCAGGAGGACTTGGTTGGCAATGACAAAAATTCTCTCAAGTGGAGTGGATAAGGGTGCGTTCCTAGAATGGAACAGTAGGCGTCAAACTAACCTAGGATTTTAGTAGAAATCTAACGTTAGATCCACAGGTAAAGTTAGGTTGTTTGTCTTCATGCTTGTCTTGCAGGAACCATGATGCAAGGGCAACACATGAGGAGTCAAACTTCAATGGGTCATAACTTTTGACTCGGGAATCAGAATGAAGCATGGTCGGATGCGTTTCGAAGATCTTTTAGAGGCCTTTACACTAGAGTCAAAAGTGACTCAAGTCAACTTGATATTGGAGTCAACTTGAGTGTCTCAAGTTGACTTGAGACTAGAGTCAACTTGAGTGGTCGAAATCTAATACAGATGCGCGGAGAAAGTCGATCGGGCTTACATGGAGTCGACTTGAGATCTACTAGAGTCGACTTGAGCATGCTATAAAAGGAGGGATGACGTGCACATCTAGAATATCAACATACAAGCAATCCTCCTCTCCTAGTGATGATTCTGAACACGAACGGAGCCAAGATCTTGCAACCGGGAAAGATCCAGTAGGAGTGCGAGGCGCTCAGGTCTTTCAGAACGGCGACAACTTGTTTGATTAATTTCTTATTACTTGTCTTACTTTCTGTTATTGTGTTTTATTTATTATTGGACTGTAAGATGGGTTTCTTTGCCTCTGAACAACTTCAGAAAGGAGACCACTAGTGGATGGGTGTCTCCCGTACATAGGCCTTGGATGTACTAACCTTGGGGGGTTAGGAACCAAGTAAATCCGCGTGTCCCTACATGTTATTCTAATTCCACTGCTAAGTTATTTTGTTAGAAAATGAACAATTTCGAAAAGCAACAACACGCTATTCACCTTCCCCCCTCTAGCGTGTTCCAACAATCCTACAATTTGTATCAAAGGCGACGCTCTTGATTGAACTAACCGCCAAGGGAGCAAGACGATAAAGATGGAGGGGGAGCAAGATAAATTTTTTAACATTCATTTTAAATTCCATATTATTTATTTTAAATGCAGGCAAAAAGGGCACTACAAAAATAAGTGTCCTACTCGTAAGATTCGGACGGCACCACCGGCGGTAAAGGAGCAACCGATGCTAGGAGCCCAAAGAAACAAGGATCATATCTAGTGTTTCAAGTGGCAAAGACATGGACATTATAAGAACCAGTGCCCGGAGAGAAAGACGACAAAAAAACCAGAATTGGAGGATGCGATTTTGGTAGTTTGCATATTCACGAGAATACCCCTAGGAAATTGCATGCTAGATTTAATATCTTTGAAAATTTGGATGTTTCTGAAAATTTAGATAAGGTAGAAAAAATCAACTTGACTAATTCAACAATTAATAATTTAGAAAATTTAGATAACTTGAATTTTGATAAATCTAAAAATTTATATAATTTGAAATATTTAAAATTTGATAACTTAGCAAATTTAAATAAATTGAATAATTCAACCTTGAATAATTCAAACTTGGATAAATCAAATAATTTGACTAAGTCAAATTTAAATAATTCTAAATTAGAAAATTTAAACTTAAAACTTATCAACAATGAAAATTTATCTAATTTAAATAAATCAATTAATAAATCTAGATTATATAATAATGTGACTAATTCAAATTTAATCAATTCAATTATTAATAATTCAAACATAATTAATCAAGATTTATCTCAAATAAATAAAAAATTAGATCAAGTTTTTAACTTATTCAACCAAGATAATGTTAAATTTAATAAATTAACTTTAATTAATTTAATAAATTTGAAAATTAATAACAATTTAACTAAATAAGATAAAATTAGTAACAATCATAATAAGTTGAATAATTCAAATTTAATTAATAATTCAAAATTAAAAGTTTAAGATAGTTCTAATATTAAGAAAAATTCAAACCCCACGAAAATAAATCCTAAAATTAATAAAATAATAAATAAAAATTTAAAATTAAATCTTGAAAATTATTACAATGAATATTCAAATCTTAAAAATAAATTAAATAATTTAAATATTAAAAATTTGAAATTAAATAATAAAGTTAACTATAATTGTGTACCCTTTAATTATGAAATATTGAATAATTATAATAAATTAAATATTTAAAATTTAAAATTAAATAATAAAATTAACTATAATTGAGTACCTTTTAATTATGAAATATTGAATAATTCTAAAAAAAAGTAAATTTTAAAATTCAAAATTTAAAATAAATAATTTAAAATTCTTAATTAAAAATTTAAACATTGAAATCAATTAAAAATTTAAAATTCAAAATCAATTAAAAATTTAAAATTTGAAATCAAGTTAAAAATAATTTAAAATTCAAATTCAATTTAAAAATTAATAACTTAATTCAAACAAAAATTTAAAAGCCATGAATTTAATTATAATAAATTACTTTTAATTATGAAATTAATTCAAAATATTACTGAATGTAACAAAAATAAATAAAATTTAAAGAATGTCAAAGTGGGTTGACACACTCGCGGGTCCACATGATATATATCAAATCATGAATTTGATATATTATTAAAAACTAAAAATTATTGCGTGAATTATTTGACTCATGCATACTTGTCATGTCATGTATATATTTTATTTTAAATGCTTATAACATGTCATGTCATCATGTTTCTTTATTGTTTAAATTAGAATGTATGTTTTTTCTAAACTTTAAAACCATAATATTTTAGCATTTCAAATTAAGATTATGTGTTTAACACACTAAAGTCATAGTTTTTGGGATGTTCACAACTATAGTCTATATATTTTGGCTATATGAAAATGTAGAGTAGCCTTCGTTGTCGAAGTTTATGGGTATACCAAACCGTAGTTATAAGTTCATTTTATCTATATTGACCAATAAATGTTCTCACGATGCATTGGATGTGAGACTATATATCATTCAAGGTAAAAGTGATAATGTTAAAATCTACCCTATAGTGCCATTATAGAAACTAGTATATAGTATGTAGCTTTGATTTAAAATCACAATATATGACAATTGAGAACGGAATCTATAGGTTTTATGGATTCACAATGTAGCATATTGTCTTTCATGTTATAAATATTCAAAAGTTGACAACTTTGATGAATGCTAGCTTCTACTTCTAATCTATAATATAAAAGTTTCTGACACACTATATTGTATAGTCTAATAATATATAGTATGGATAATGATCGATATAATTTATTGCTTTCAAGATTTGCATTTTTATTGATGGAGTTAGTTTCTTAAAGAATAATTTTGAAGGCAGACCAAAAATTTTGTTCTTATTCTACGAGTCTCTAAGAGATATATATGTCAATATACGATAGGAATCATAATTTAGTTTTAAGAAATTAAAAGTAGTTGCCCCACGCATGCCCTAATGTGCCAAAAAAAATAAAATTTCCATGAAAATCCTACAGAATAAATTAATATCAAATGTCAATTTCCTCCCATCTTTAGCTAATGAAATACCAAACTAACTAATATTTATTAAAATTAGCATTTTGAAACCCCAAAAATAAATAACTATATTTAACATATAAACCTCCATACTTTTCTCTACCCTATAAATATATATAACCCCTCACAAGTTTCATTGCAAAGTAAACTAATTAATCTCCCTCTCTCTAATTAGAATGCCCGGGAAAGATGTGGTACCTATCACTATGCGATCAAGGGAACTCAAAGAAACATCTAAAGCCTCAATTCAAACAAGAAAAACCAAACCGATGCCTCAATCATGTTCTAGCCCCACCACCTTAAAGCAAATGCGGTCGGTACGAGCAATTGGAATGCTTTATATAATCATTTTGTCTTTACTTTCGGAATGTGGAATGGCATCAGACAACCCTGTCATCTATGACTACTCCCCTTATTTTCGTGTCTACAAAGACGGCTCTGTCGAGCGGCTCAAGGAGGAGGAGCAAACACCAGCCGGCCTAGACCCCCTCACTAGTGTCAACTCGAAGGATATCCGCATTACTGCTGACGTCTCTGCCCGCATCTATCTTCCTCCTATCACCTCTACTAGCAAAAAGCTCTCTCTCATCCTGTATTTTCGTGGCGGCGGCTTCTGCATACTCTCTTCTGCCTCCCCCATCGTCCATCGCCATCTCAATGGCCTCGCAGCGGTCTCCTCTTCTATCATCCTCTCTGTCGACTACCGTCGCGCACCAGAGCACCATATCCCTGTGCAATATGATGATTGCTGGGCTGCTCTCGAATGGGTCGCATCCCATCGCAGTGACGTAGGTGAGAAAAATGACAATACATATGTATTTTGGAAAATAATACATAGAAAAATAATGTTTTCTTTGGCACATAATCCTTTGTAGAACCTTGGCTCATCGATCATGCTGACTATGATAGAGTCTATCTAGCCGGCGATAGTGCTGGAGGTAACATCGTGCACAACCTGGCTATGCGAGTTGGGTCTCAAGGGCTCTCCAATGGCTTGAAGCTAGCAGGGACGATACTGCTAGATCCTTACTTCTGGGGGAAACAATTAACAGCCTCGGAGGCGGCAGCTGACCCAGAATTAAGGAAAAGGTTGGATCAATTGTGGGGGATGATTTGCCCAGAGTCGACGGCTGGGAATGATGATCCGCGTGTGAATCCCTTGGCGGTGGGAGCGCCAAGTTTGGAAGATCTAGGGTGCATGCGCATGCTGATGTGCACATCAGAGAAGGACGCGATGAGGGATCGAGCACAGATGTACTATAAGGCATTGACGACGAAGAGTGGATGGCTCGGGAAGGCAGAGTTGTATGAGACAAAAGGGGAGGATCATGGGTTCTATCTGAATGATCCGGACAGCAAAAGCACTACTATGCTCCTTGCTAGAATTGCCACCTTCTTGGCTTGATGTTGAATCAATCCTTGTTTCACTCTGGCGTACCATGATAATAAAAATAAATGTCAACTCATGCTATGTTAGGGGTTGACTTTGTATGTCTTTTCTACTCAACATTAATTCTGACTAAAATTATAATATATAATAACTCTAAAAAGTTAAATTAAATATATCATTTATATATTGATATTGAGTAGTAAAATCGATCATCATAATTATGACTAATGTAAAATGATTGATTCTTCACTATTATTTTATATTATTATTCAAAATGATTGATAGGAGGGTTGGGATAGCTCATTGGAGTCTAATTCTATTATGGTATAATATTAAATTCAATTCAATTCGTTTGTCAATTATTTTAATAAAGCAATAGGTATTTACATTCTCTAATTTTAGAAAACGAGTCATGATCTAATGCAGTTAATTCCGAACAGGTTCCTAATCTTCTCTCTAACCTCACGGGTGACAGTGAACCTAATGGAGGCATACCAAGGGTTGCGTGATTTTACAGGGTCCATGTCTAGGGCTTAAAAAAGGAAAAGGAGGAAGGACGGGAGGACTTGCGGGCTGGCGGGGACGATGAAGCTGTGTAGGCGGATTGTCGGAGGTGAACATACAGGATGAGGAAGATGAAGGGGAAGAAGAAGGATACAAGAGCAATGGGCGGCGGGGGGGGGGGGGGGGGGGGGGGGGGGGGGGGGGGGGGGGGGGAGCTACACGTCGGCCTCTCAAACCTAATAAACATGTGGGCACCACCCAATCTAACCGTCCGATCGATAAGGCGAAAAGGCGGGATGATTTCCTTGCCATTGATCCAGCTCGCTGTCCCACCAAATCTTGGCAATCATGGTGATTCTGTTTTCACATTGGACGCCTCACCCGGACATGTCGTTGCCATTAATGTGTCTCAAAAATGACATGTGTGGAGACGGCGCACATCGCTTTGCTCGAAGGCACATTCAATTAGGCACGATCCTTCATGTAGGCCTGATTCGCTAATTCATCGCGTGACTTTCTTGACCCAAGATTATGTTGTGGAACTGGTCTAGTTAGTCTGACTCGCGCCTCCTTCGACTAGATTGCAGGGGAGACTTGTGTTATGAGCTGATATATCCTGGTCAAGAAAATCAAGGACCAATCTAGATGGAAATAACATGTCGGATGGAAGAAGTGGGAGCAACTGCCTGATTGACTCTATGTCTGACTAACTCCATGCCCGACTGCTCCACG
The DNA here is from genome assembly GCF_044706935.1 of Curcuma longa. Classification (NCBI taxonomy): domain Eukaryota; kingdom Viridiplantae; phylum Streptophyta; class Magnoliopsida; order Zingiberales; family Zingiberaceae; genus Curcuma; species Curcuma longa. Next base: position 2,095,628 of record NC_133864.1, read on the forward strand.
CTCGATCGACTGGCATCGACCGACTAACTCCATGCCCGACTGTCTCCATTCCTGATTGTTTTCATGCCCGATTGGCTCCATGCTCGACTCACGTGGGTTGGAACGACACATGGAATGACATCGTACGCAGAACGGTAGGTAACCTAATGCATTATTAATACAACATGGTCTTCTACAACACTAGGTATGGGTGATGGAACCCTCCTCTACGATGATGGGATATTTTCCTTACCACCGATGTGACATCCCCTCCGATGACCCTATATAAAAGGAATCCGCTTTCGCGGACCCAAGTATGTGCACACACATACATTCACACCATCCTCTACATCCAGTTCTCTCTTTCATTCTTCTTCTTCATCACCTCTTACTAGCAAATTGACTTGGGCATCAGAGTAGCTGAGCTAGGGCACCTTCTGGCCTCCAATCCATTCTAACCCTATGTCTCCTCTTTGAAGCCTTGTAGGATTGTCGTCTTCTCTCAACTACCCATGGACTTCAAGCAACTCCGTCAATACAGAAGCCAGGTGTCTGATGATTCATCTTGAGGCAATCCCAGACAGGAATAATGTCCTTTCCTTAACATTTGTTTTGATGACAAACCTCATGATCTCCTAGGTTTGACTCATGCCACTTACAATATTCACATTGTTAGGATCTATTATTATGTTAAATTAATTCAAAATCTAGATGATTGTAAAAATTAGTAAGTAAATTCATTATATATTCCTTTTACAAAAAGGAGCACAATTAGTAGATTTATTTTTATTTAATTTAATTATCCAAAGAGACACATTACATATCAATTTCAAAAATAATAATAATAAATGATTAAAAATAATAAAAAGTGAGAAAACTAAATAATTCAATCTTCTTCTAATTCTGAATAATTTAAAATATAATATATGATATTTTTCTAAATAATGTATCTGATTTTTATTAATACTTAAATCATGCACGATACTTTTTATATTTATCAAATCGTAGGCTACTTTCTTAAAATATCTCTCCCTTCGGGCGTGCACTTATCTTACACATTTGAGACGCTAAAAGAAATTTACAATTTGTAAAATTGAGTCAAGTTGTAGTGGAGTTTAACGTACTATTCCTTTCTTTTTAAAAAAAAATTATATTTTTTTAAAATCATACTACGAGTTAAATATTCGATGGAATCAAGATCAGAGAGCATGTTTACACTCAGACAAGCCTAAAAAATATAATAGTAATAATTTGAATCAAATTTGATAAATTTAAAATCATTAATGAATTTTAATCAAAACTAATTGATAACTTTAGACATATCTGAATCAATCCAAACCAGAATCAATGCACTTTTAGAAGTCTCCTGAGTTTCATCATGCCCTCAAATCTTAATTCCACAGTCTATATAACATATTGTGGGTTTTTAAAATTTATACAACTTAGTATAATTTTAGTACAACTTACTATTATATTTAGGCCTATCATATTTACTCAACAATAACATCAATATATTTCTAAAACTCTTCTAACTTTGACCATATTTAAAATTTTAAAATTTGAATATTGTACTATCATTAGTGAGTTTTGATCAAAACTCACTTATAACCTGAATTACATCAAAATCAACTCAAACTAGGCTCAATGTACTTCTAGGAGCCTCTTGTATTTCAGTATGCCATCAAACTCTAATTCCACAACTTAGAGAAAATGTTGTGAGTTTTTAAAATTTAGATAATTTTATATAATTTTGGCATAAAGTCACTGTTAGACTTAGATATATTATATTTACTCAATAACAATATCAATATACTCCTGAAACTCTCCTGATCATGTCTAAAATTTTAAAATCTAGACACTGTATGACCATCAGTGAGTTTTAGCCAAAACTCATTGATAACCTTAGGAACATCATAGTCAATTCAAACTAGGACAAATGCACTCCTAAGAATCTCCTGAGTCTCATTATATCCTCAAATGTTAATTCCACAGCTTAGATAGTATGTTGTGAGTTTCAAAAATTTAGATAAATTTATGTAATTTGGTTCAAATTCACTGTTGGATTTAGATATATTATATTCACCCAACAATAGCATTAATATGTTCTTGAAACTCTTCTAACTTTAACTATATCCAAAATTTTAAAATCTAGATATTATACGACTATTAGTGAGTTTGGGCCAAAATTCATTAATGGTCTTACATACTTCAAAACCTAGAATTTTGCATATGGTGAGACTCAAGAGGCTAGTAGGAGTGTATTTGTTCTAGTTTGAGTTGATTCAGATGTAGTTAAGACCATCAATGAGTTTTAATCAAAACTCACTTATGGTCTTATAGACTCCATAATCTAGAATTTTGGGCATGGTGAGAGTCAAGAGGTTCCTTTGAGTTCATTGGTCTTGATTTGGATTGATTCTGATCTGCTAAAACATCAGTGAGTTTTTGGCTAAAACTCACTGATGACCCTACAATGTTCATATTTTAAAATTTTAGAAATAGTTAGAGTCATAAGAGTCCCAAAAACACATTAGTATTGTTGTTGAGTGAATATGATAAATCTAACTTAATAATAAGTCATACCAAAATTATACTAAGTTGTCTAAATTTTAGAAATACATAATATTCTATTTAGGCTATAGAATTAAGGTTTTAGGGCATGGTGAGATTCAAGAGGTTCATAGGAGTGTATTAGTTCTAATTTGAGTTAATTTGAATGTTTCTAAGGCAAACCTCAATAATGAGTCAGTAGTGAATTTTGGTCAAAACTTATTGAGGGCCTTAAACTTATTAGATTCAATTAAAATTAAGACTATTGTACTCTTAAGACTCTCTTGAGTGTGACCATTGTTAAAACCGATGGAATCAAAATATCTCCACAATGGCATGATATTGTCTACTTTGGGCCTAAGCCCTCATGGCTTTGTTCTTAGGCTCTCCCCAAAAGGTCTCATACCAATGGAGATACTTTCCATCCTTTTAACCCCATGATCTTTTCCATGTACTTTAGATATGGGACTATGTTTGCACCCTTACAACCCAACAATCCCCCTCAAACAAAGGACCACAGGCCCCCTCAACGTCGTTTTTTTGATGTCTGAATCCTCGACCCACCAGGACTTTTTGCCCCTCGGTCCACCCGACCTACTAGGACTTCCCACCTTGTCGCAGCTAGGACTTTTTGTCCCTCGGTCCACCCGACCTACTAGGACTTCCCACCTAGCCGCAGACTTTTTGCCCCTCGGTCCACCAGACCTACTAGGACTTCCCACCTAGCCGCAGCTAGACTTTTTGCCCCTCGCGACCTACTAGGACTTCCCACCTAGTCGCAACTAGAACTTTTGCCCTTCTGTCCATCCGACCTACTAGGACTTCTCACCTGGTGTCTGGTCCTCTTGATTCAGACACGGGAGCACTCACTTCCTTTGTTTTAAGGTTCAAACCACATGGTTAGATCTAGATCATGGCTCATCCGGCGGTTAGTCCGGTGAAGAGCGGTCTCGCTCTGATACCACTTGTTAAAACCGATGGAATCAAAATATCTTCACAATGGTATGATATTGTCCACTTTGGGCCTAAGCCCTCATGGCTTTATTCTTGGGCTTTCCCCAAAAGGCCTCATGCCAATGGAGATACTTTCCATCCTTTTAACCCCATGATCTTTTCCATGTACTTTAGATGTGGGACTATGTTTGCATCCTTACAACCCAACAACCATGTCCTCTATTCTTAATTCCACCCTATATTTAGCCCGTTGTGAGCTTTTGAAAAAATTTGATAATTTATTGAACCATGTACTGACTTTTGCTAATACCTAAATCACGCATCACACTTTCATATTTATCAAATCACAAACTTCTTTCCTACAATATTGTTCCCTCTATCCACATGCTTATTTGATATATATGAGTCACTAAAGCACATTTAAAATCTTAAAAGATAGGTCACATTGTAATGGGTTTTAAAAGCACGGTTTATTTTTTTTTAAAACATCACGATGAGCTAAATATGAAGTGAAATAAATATTAGAAGTAGTAGTTACACTCAAGAGAGTATCAAGAATACAATAATTTTAATTTAGATCGAAAGTGATAAATATAAGGTTATCAATGAGTTTTGGCCAAACTCACTGATGACTATAGACACATCTGAATTAATCCAAACCATGACCAATTACTCCTTGGAATCTCCTGAGTCTCACCATGGCCTTAAACCTCAATTCCATAGCTTATATAGCATGTTGTGAGTTTCTAAAATTTATACAACTTAGTATAATTTTGGCTCAACAACATATTGTGTTTTGGAACTCTTCTGATTCTAACCATATCTAAAATTTTAAAATCTAAACATTGTACACTCATTAGTAAGTTTTGATTAAAACTCATTAATAATCTTAGTCACATCAAAATTGACTCAAATTATGACCAATACACTTCTAGGAGCCTTCTTAATCTCACTATGCTCTCAAACCTTAATTTCACATCTTAGATAATACAATATAAGTTTTTGAAATTTAGAATTTCACATCTTAGATAATATAATATAAGTTTCTAAAATTTATATAGTTTTATATAATTTGATATAAACTCACTGTTGAACTTAAATATATTATTTACTCAACAACAATACTAATATATTTTTGGGACGCTCTTGACTCTGATCATGCTTAAAATTTTAAAACTTGAATATTTTATCATTGAATTTTAATCAAAAACTCACTAATGGTCACACATACCCAGAATCTAGAATTTTGAGCACGATGAGATTCAGGAGTCTCTTAGGAGTACATTGATTCTAGTTTGGATTGATTTTGATATAACTAAGGTCATTAGTGAGTTTTGGTCAAAATTCACTAACAATTTCAAGAATGATTAGAGACAGGAGAGCCCCAGGAATACATTGATGTTGTTATTGAGTAAATATGATAGATATAAGTCTAATAGTAAGTTGTGCCAAAATTATATTAAGTTGTCTAAATTTTAAAAACTCATAGCATGCTATCTAGTCAGTCAAATTAAGGTTTGAGGGCAGAATAAGACTCAGAAGGCTCTTAGGAGTGCATTGTTCTTGGTTTATCAATGAGTTTTGACCAAAACTCACTAACGACCTTAAATTTATCAGATTTGATCCAAATCAAGACTATTAACCTATTGTAAGTTTTAAATTTTTTTGACCTTTTTAAGAGAGAAATAATACTTTTAAAACTCACTATAATTTATTTTTCAAGATTTTAAATATGTTTTAACGACTTAGAAGTGTTAGATAAACAAGTGGGCAAAGAGAGATATTTTAAGAAAGAGGTGCATAATTTGATAAATATGAAAGTATGATACGTAATTTGGATATTAACAAAAGTCAGGATGTGATTTAGTAAATTATCAAAAATTTTAAATTGTTTAGAGGGAGAAGTATTTTAGAAAAAAAGAATATGATTTAATAAATATAAAAGTATGGAACCTAATTTATATATTGATAAAAGTTAGATATATTATAGTAAAAAGGTAGAATTCGTTACCCCAGTAGAGTCTCACACGATTGATCCCATGATCATCTGTGAGGAGGTAAATCGAGAACTTGTAGTTAGTCATTATGGGAAAAGATATTTTTTTGACTTCATTGAGATTCGATCCTTACATATTATAGCAATATCTACCCTGCAATAAAAGTTAGATATATAATTTAATAAAACATGGTATGATATATTAATTTTCAAATGTTTTAACAATACGATACTCGATAATTAATAAAATATAAAACTTAATAATAATTGATACCAATAGTAACCTCAGCCACTCCCTCCATGGTAGCATCTCTAAGATGCTGACCCGGCCCAGTGACCCAAAGGGTGAACTGCTCAATTTATTTATTTTAGAGACCCAAAGGCTTAACTCTCATTTATTTTGATAATCTAAATATTCAAATTCTTATCGACCTTATTAATCTTGGAGATAAACAACAATTCGCCGTCGGATAAATTCAAAAATACTCATGGCAATTCGTCCAATAGCTGAGCGGCCTTCACTTTGACTCGTTCATCGGATAAATTCAAAAATACTCATAGTAATTCATCTAGTAGCCGACTTTCACAGTCGAAAATTCATTGTAAAACATTGTAAAACCTACTTTTGCCCTAGTTAAATTTCGAGCCGTGATACTCTATGAATCATCCTGTCTAAGGGGGGAAGAGTCAACCTATCAAGGACCTTTAAAGTTGAGTCCTAGTAACAATTTTTGTAAACCTCTTTAAACCTATATTTATAAATTAAAAGTATATTGGTATGTCAAATGAGGATTTCTGTTAAAAGATTTTTTTTCTTTTATTTTTATTCTCTATCATTCCATATACCATATTGTTTTAATTATTAGAAAGATTTTTTATATATTAGATAGATATTTCCTCTTTTCAAATAAATTTAAAATATAATATATATAGATATATATATAAATTAATTTTTAAAATATTCATTTCTAATGGTATTTAAATTATAATTCTTTTAATTATTTCTTTAAATATTTTACTATTACATTTCAATTTCGCAAATTCGTCTAGAGTTAAAATTAAATAAATTGAAAAATAGCGAAAAAGTGAGAAAATAAATACCTCGATCTTCTTGGAATTGTGAGTGGTTTAGCGAAGAGCGAAACTGCGAAAGGGATGATGACGGCCATGGCCTTCGGTCATCCTTCTTGTGCCTCTTTAACAGCGCCCGCGCGATCCCCTCGGCTTCTTGCCTCCTCCAGCTGCCTGTTCTTCGCCGGCGGCCCGGGCAGGGCCTCCCTCGCCCTTCGCTCCCGCCCCCTACGCCGCCGGCAGTCGTGGGGCGGCGGCGCCCTAGGCTGCCGATGCCTGTTTGGCCTCGGGGTTCCGGAGCTCCTCGTTATAGCGGGGGTCGCGGCGCTCGTATTTGGCCCGAAGAAGCTCCCCGAGATCGGAAGGAGCATCGGCAAAACCGTTAAGAGCTTCCAACAGGTCCGCCGCACTTTTGTTCCTAAAAATGTGATTTGTTGATGACTTCTTGAAATTGTGATTGGGTTGCCTTCATCGGATTTATGCTAATTTAGATTTAATTGCTTGATTCTCCTATTTGTTGTAATCTATCAGTACCAAATTAGGTTTGGCCCTGCACATCAAACATCAAAGAAGGGAGCTTTCCGTGACACCAACTTTTACCTTCTTCTGAGTTATTTACGGTATTATCAAGATTGTGCATTCTTAATCCATTGGAGGCATCTCACACCCAATGCATAGTCACATTTTTCCTGCATGGGGTTGTGATTTAGTTGGTTCTTACCCCCAACATCCTAGAATTCTGACAGAAGTTGCACTTTGTTTGAGCTACTTGTCCTGATGATCACCGTCTACCGTCGTCTAAGAGGTTCATTAAGAATCATTCCGTTGAGTATTGGTTATTGAAAATTTTTGCTGGAAACCAAGTGTTCCATGTCAATTTAGTGCTAGTTGCTATTTCTGTCATGTTGTATTCCCTCCACGACCAACCTTATTGTTGCCTCTCATGATTGGCTGCTAGGCATGGCCATGCATCCTTAGCTGTTGTAGGCTAAAATCATATAATTATTTGTTTTTGACTTTGCTTCAATACATCTCTCTTATGAGATCACTAGTTAAGGCACGCAATCAGATCTCTGGCAGAGACAAATTCATCCCCCTTGTGTTGTATAGTTGTTCTTCTAACTTTAATCGAGAGCCCTACTCATGAAGGGGGGCTACTTGTTTCCTATTAGGACTGGCCTAACCTTTACAGATTAGTGAGGGAAATTGATGTCTCTATTCTTACTGCTATGCCCTTCTTTTTCCTGGATAGGACCAAGATTGCATCCCCAAACTAAGCTATGACAATTATATCTAATGGCCAGCTGCAGTTGATTCCTATACTTCATGAAGTGTTATTACTGCTGTGTCTTACAATAGTTGAAAACACATTTGCAGACATCAAGTTGTCCTCCATGACCCATTTGAGCCAGTTTAACTATATTTTGTTGGACTTTCTTTGTAACCTAAAATGGCTCTGGTATAAGTTTGACCAGACTCTTGATCTCATCAGCATATCTAACTCCTGGTACTACTTCAGTTTACCTCTATTATTAGCAAGTTTCATTTTAAGCGTGTATGCCAAATAGAATTGTTAATGGCCGCACGCAGACAATGGAAGCAATACAAAGCTATTTTCATAGTCTGAACAACTTAGATTAACCTACAAGTATCTGTGCCACTTCCTAACTTGGATTTCTCTGGTGAAGCAATATAAAGCAAAATACTAACAAGAATTGATTGTCCTTTAGTCTTTAACTTACTGTCGTGGGAATCAATGTAATAGAGTCTCCTTTCCTTTGGATTGGTTGGCCTATGCTTGCCATTTTGCTTGGCTGTTTTCTTATTTTGACAATATGCATCAGAAAATTTGGTTTTCGACATTTTTTATTATGCAATTACCAAGGTTCCTTTGATGTATTTCATCTAAGTTCCACCTTCCCTTGGTCTTCAATTGTTCAGGCTGCAAAAGAATTTGAAACTGAATTGAAGAAAGATCCTGACGATTCTAGTACAATGCCTCCAGCTGAAAGCTCGAAATCTGTAAGTGGTGAAGATGAGAGAAAAAAACTTGAAACATCAGGGTCGAAAGACAGTTGATGATTGTGGTTACTTATTTTGGTTCTGATGTTGTATGATAGGGTTCATTTCCTCCTTCATTCTCTAGAGCAATGGAAATGAGACTCGAGAAAGTTATTAGCATGTATTTCTTGAAATTGTGTAGCGAGTGTTGCGGTTCTTCAAATGTTTGTTTGGATAGATATGCAATTATAATTTCAGCATTTGTTAGTTTATATAGCTGTTAAATTTAGTCTTTGGTCCATTTGTTTCACTAGAAGATATTTGATTAGAAAGAGTTGACAAGGTGTTGTTCCACAAACCAAGAGATGATACTTACCAACTTGAACACCGATGGTCAAATAGTTGGACGAAGCAAAAAAGATGATGAAAGGAATGAAATTAGATAATTAGTATTTCTGCCAAGATAATCTAACTACTAAGACTTGTAGATTTCATCATACATCATGAAACCGTGTATGTCCCAACTCTAATTTGATATATCTGTTAAGAGAAGCAAAATAAATAGTTGTATATATTACATTCTTTCCGTGATAGCGCACCTGTGATCATTAGTTAGCATGCCATCATTAGGATAGACCTTGTGAATGAATAATGATAGTAGATAAAAAGCTCTGCGAACAGAGTAAAGCTCAATAGAAGATAATAGACTACTTAAATATACAGCATTCATTGCAGAGACTGGTAGCCATCCACCAAGTTGTTGTTGTGCAAGATCCATCCAATAAAGGAGTAACTGCAGATTAGATTGCTTGGAGTTTGAAGGATAGTGGGAAGGAAAGCATCTCCTTGACCTAGCCATCCACCAAGTTGTCGTCGTTGCAGTCGTCGCCATCCTTTTTCCCTGTCATCGTCCGAAAAATTTTGACAGCATCTCCTCTGTAACAATAACATTTTCCTAAATATATGTGTACAAAAGATCAACACGGCCACAATAAGGACTACACGCTCATCGTCCTTACATCACAAGTGCATAAACAATACTAAACTACAAGATTAAGACCCACACGGCCACAACAGTAAACTATCACATGCATAATATAACAACTCACCATGAGAAAACCACCACAGCGGAAAACACAACGAGAAACACATCTACTCAAACACCAACATCAGTTCGAATCTACAAGTCTCAAGAAACCACATATCCAAAATCCATATACAACCAAACTGAATACAACAGGAAATCCATACAACACAAACCATACGAAATCTCCTGCTGTGAGATGGTAGTAGCCGGGCAGATCTCCAAGCTCCCAATAAACTCCTATATGCTACCTGGGGAGAAAACAAAGCAACCCCAGGGTCTGGGTAGTGAGTATTAGATACTCAGTGGAATACAGGATATAAGTGCATGTAAAGATATATCAGTAGGAATACAAGTGTATACAGTCTCCAGAATGAATATATATAAAGGAAAGGTAAATACTAGTCAACATGTAACAGGAATCATGGGAATAGAACGTGATATATCAACTGAGATAACAAAAAGTATACAGTCTCTACAAGTGATACCTAAGGAAAAGATCAATACTGTATAACAAGTATAGGAATCATGCGCATTCATGCAATGCATGTCATGTCATACAATGCAATAGTCATATATCATACAAGTGCAGCAGTCATATATCATACAAATGCAACAGTCACACACCAAGATGCTGCAAACAATAATACAATATAATATAACAGTAAATGCATGGTAGCACCCACACAGGCAGTGCTATAATGATTGCACCCACACAGGTAGTGCTAAAATGATTGCACCCACACAGGCAGTGCTAAGATGATCATACCCACACAGGTAGTACGTCACACCCACACAAGCAGTGCTATAATGATCGTACCCACACAACCAGTGCGTAGCACCCACACAGGCAGTGCTATAATGCTCTCACCCACACAGGCAGTGAAAGGTAACAACAACAAGCAACAGCACACTTACTTCTAGCATGTAGATGTTATGATGATCATCCCAACATATAATAGCTACAATTAATCAGCACGTCAAACAGGAATCAAGATGAGTCAACATAGGTCAACGATACCAACTTGAGACTGTACTATCAATGGATAGATTAACCAAAGGTCAAACTGTTAAATTTGAGAGGTGTCCTAAGACAATCGCCTTACGGTTATACTATTTATTGGATAAATACCAATTCACTATTTGAGTGCACATTCCGTATGTGTTTGAGTGGATCTTAAACTCGAATATTGAATGTCCGCAATACGATTCATAGCATGAGAGAATTTGTGATTGGATCACAACTCGTGAGAATATCTACATGTGTAATTATGAATGTATTGGAATTATCCCTAGTCGAGGAATTGATGAGCACGGACGTCATCGATTCTGTCGAGACTAGCACGTTTTGAACTCCTTGGTTAACCAAGCAGCTGATTGTTGGATCGAAAGCGCTAGAGGGGGGGTGAATAGCGCTCGCGGCTTTTTCGTTCGTTTCGAAATCGTACGAGTAAAACAAACGCAGCGGAATAAAAATAAACAAGATACAGGGACACCAAGATTTACTTGGTTCGGAGCCTTGAGCGACTCCTACGCCAAGGCCCGCGATCGTTGATCGCTTTCGATGGGCAACAATTATAATATTAAAAAAAATCTTTATACAAGAATTATACCAACAATTAATGAAGAACTCTGATGGTCTTTGAGGCAGCACGTTGGAGAAGCAGGGAAGCACAATCACGTTGGAGAGCAAGGAAGCACTTTCTTCTTTTTCTTTTTTTTTTTTCTAAAATCACACCTTGTATACGTTGATGCTGCCCTCTTTAAATACCCTTTCTCCTACACGTTGAGGCTGCCCACTTTAATTGCTTTTGCAACTTTTATCAAGATCCACAAAGCATGGTATTAATTCTTTGACCAAAAGTGATCAAATGCTCTCCACCAATCAAGTGTTAGCCACCTCATTTTATCCATTTAGTTCTCCACCGATTAAATATTAGCCACCTCATTTGATCCATTTAATTCTCCACCAATTAAATGTTAACCACCTCATTTGATCCATTTAATTTTCCACCAATTAAATGTTAGTTTCCTGCAAAAGAAAGTTAGAACACAATAGATAATATATAAGAAAAATAGGTTTGACAGTCTTCAAACTGTCCGATTCTGACTTCGAATTTCCAACCGAAAATTCTAGGTCGAACCGACGCCTACAGTTCCCTCTTCCGGAGAACGCGTCCTCACCTACTCTCCTCAGGAGAGATTACCTGATGCCAGTACGATCCTCCAGATCGACTGGACTTTTGCTCGGTGCTCGATGCTCCCGGACTTTCTGCTGGACTTCCGCTTCCCGGCTGGTCCAGTCTTCCACCTGGTTCGTGACACCAGGACTTTCCACCTAGGGTTACCACCCCCTAGGACTTTTTGCCTGAAGCACTCGACCCACCAAGACTTTCTGCATAGGGTTACCACCGACTTTCCTGCAAACTTATTCAAACCGTTAGATCACAAATGAACTTAACTTTGAATCCCTTTGCCATAATCAAAACTTAGGTTCGATCGTCGGATGCTTCCCGCACCAACACTGATCTCACTGCTGTCGACATTGGATGTTGAGAGTTAAACGTGGATGCTGGTTAAAGGTAACCAGTTCATTGGAGTGACCTGCTTTGAGACTTCATATGGTTCGATATATATGTCAATGAAGATCTCAGTGCAGCTTAAGTGCGAGTTTCCTTTGACTTGCGGTATTCAAGTCACCTTGGTCACGGAGGCTTATACTTTGACATCTTAAACAAGCATCTTCGAGGAGGTGTGGACCCGAGATGATTAGGTATAAGACGAAGTGCCCGAAGGTGTTTGAATAGCCCACAGAGGATTCACCGCTCCTTGGAAAAGGAGACGTATACCTTGTGGTCGCTTGTCAGGATTGTTACTAAAATTTTTGGCCAAAGCATTACATGTTAAGAGTATGGTACTCTTGGATACATGTACAAGTAACTTGAATCCACGGGACAAGAAAATAGCTTGGGCTAGGTGTGACGTAGTCAGCCTAGTGGGGACAGACACATAGACCATGTCTTGAACCAAGTGGGTATAAGACAGTGAAAGGAATGAGACACGATTAATTGTAGCTGCTGAAGGGTTTAGAACTGTTCTAGAATCAATCATTGATTTTCCAATCAATTGAGAATCATGATGTACTACTAGGTGTCACTCATGATCGTTTCGTAATTGATGGTTAATTATGGACGACCAACATAACCGAGAACCTATTGGTCACACGAACAACAAGTTCTCCGATGGACTTAAAACGAGTTTGAGAATTGGATTCTCAGAACGAGAGAAATAAAACCTGGTTAGACCAGACAAAGGACAATATGATGGAACTCATCTTACGAAGACGAAATGAACGAAACTAATTTTGTTCAAATCAGAGTTCGCTTGGTTAGTAAGTTGAATATTTCAGTTTTGAATCAAATTGAACCAACTCGATTTGGTTCATGATGGAAGAGGTTTTGATAAAACGGAAGTGATGAGGGGCTTTATCTTGAGAAGACGAAACAAACAAAATCAATTTGGGTCGAATCGAAGTTCATTTGGTTAGCGAACCAAACGAACCAAAACAAATTCGGATTACTACAGTAACCCTAAAGCCCGGTTCGATTTAGCCTGATTTTCTCCGGTTCAATTGGGTTTGATTTGGGTTTTCGGGTTTAAAAACACTGTAGCCTTCTCAAAACCCTCAATCGCGACTTGTGGCTTCTCCTCCCCGTGTTGGACGCCCCCTCCCTCTTCTTCTTCACTCTGCCGCCGCTTGTGAGGTGGTGGAGAAAACCTAAGTCGCCGATCTCGATTTAAGGGAGGATGAAGTCGACCGTCGGGCGGGAAGATGGTAACCCTAGCGGTGTTCCTCTCTGCCCCTTCCCTTTCTTCTTCCCTGTAAACACACCGCGACAGAGTAGAGGATACGGCGGAGGTTCGTTCTTCTCCTGCTATGCGGCGTCGCCCTCGCTCGCCGGAGATTGATCAAAACCCAAGGATCAGGGGTTTCTCTGCTCGCGCGAGAAAGGTCCTTCCACCGGCGCCGCTTGTTAGCCCAACGCCACACGCCGGCGAGAAAGCACGACGTTGATCTTCACTGCTCACTGTTTGCCGGCAGAACTACTCCCAACACAGGCCCAATGTTGATTGGGTTCTTCCTCCGTGAATGTCGCTGGGATAGCCTCTCTCAAGCGCCTTGTTTATTCCGATCGTAGGGCAGCGGCGCATGGTTGTGGTGGCCGGATTATGGTGGCTTGCTGCTGTTGTTGGTTGTGGTGATTGGCGGCAGAGAGAGATTTGTGGTTTTTCTTCTTTCATTGCTTGACCGGATTGGGGTTCCAATGTCAAACGGTTTGTAGGCGTGGAGCCGCTATCGATTGGTAGTTAGAAAGGAGTTCTTCGAAGTTGTTGTCAGAACTTCTTCGATGGTCAAAAATTGTTTCCGACACCATAAGTAGTTCTTGGATGCGAGGGTTATGTTATCATGTTGTTACTATGATTTATTGTCGTTTGAAGCTTGTGAAGGTTCTAGACAATTATTCCATCATTATCGGAAAAAGCCTCCGGTTGTTTGTCCTAATTTGGTGGTCAAAAGGTTGGTCATCCAAAACTACATTGAGAATATGATTCTCGGTGATAGTTAGAAAGCCCGGAAATTGATCGCGAAACGTTGTGTGGTTTCTGAAATAAGGCTTCTCTCGATTCGATCGTTGTCGATCATCGACTAGTACCGAAGACGATGACGTGACTCGCGACTTTTGAAGTCATCCAGACGGGAGCTTGGCGTGGATCACCAGTAGAGGTGGGACTCCGACGAGGACCGCTCGATTGATTCAACATTGTTCAAACGTCATCCACGAGGTACGCGTAGAGTAATCTTTTATTCTGCAAATTCTATTTGTGCACGTAGAATAATTGTTATTCAGAAAATTTTAATTTCCTGGCATGCCTTGTACTTGTTATTTCTTGCTTATGCATGCGTGTGTTGTATAATAATAATTAGTTTAATTATCTGTTTATTTCTGTTGCGTACGTTTGCGAAACGTGTAAATATGTGCATTGCACCGGGACGAACCTAACACAAACAACATATATCAAGCAACGAATAACACAATGTATCAACTGGTAAATGACATAGGTAACAAGAATAACAACATGATGGTAATAGATCATAGCAAGATCAACTGGCAAGTATCAAGCAACATATGAAACAAGAATATCCACAAGGTATATCACAAGCAACATGAATAACAACAGAATAAGCCGGAAATAATAGATCATGCACTAAACATGGAGTCCTATAGTGACCAAGTACAGGGTACCCATCTGATGTAATGCACATCGATATACGAAACTCCATGTATAACATGATCGACAAATGAAAGTCATGCCATTTAAAACAAACAACACTCACTAAATACGATATTATATTAATTTCCATCAAAGAAACCCCTAGCTAGTTCTAAGGTTAATTTAACCCAATCATAATTAACCCAACTCAACTAAATTCATTCTCTTATTGGTTTCCTAACAGAAGCCCAACTAGAATAAATCCTAAAATAGATCACTATGTTCAACCGGATCTAACCCCAACCAACAAGATTCGTGCCAATGGTCACGTCCGGATCCAAGCTAACCCTAATTAAATCCAACCTATCCAATTAACTCATGCTAAATAAACACAAGTTAATCTCATTCCAATTGATCTTCAACTGAATCTAAACCAACTGATCAAGCCAACTTGATACAAGTTAATTTAAACTCAAGTTAATGATCAAATACAATTTCATTGATCCAACTCAACCTAACCTAATTACTAATCAAGACATATTCAACAAAAGAAATCCCAATTAAACTAATCAATTTCACAATCCCTTTGGTTACAACCAAATCCCACAGTAAATTAATCAACCTAACCCCCTAACTCCATCAACCATGGTAAACTATCAACCTCCGCACTGTATCAACTTTTACCCTAATCGAATTTAATAGAACAGTAATTCAACATTCTGATCATCTGACCGAAATCCAACAACAACAAATCTAAATCGGTTTCCAGTCAAGAACTAACCAAAAATCAAGTCTACTTACCTCATATCCAAAGCCCTAATCAAGCTTGTTGTTGCCAACTTCTCCCTCGCAGTCGAACACAGAGGATCCCACTGATCGATCTGTAAATTCAACCCAATTCAGAAAACTGAACGAAATCCAAAAGAAATCTCTACAAAATCTCACAACTTCTTGAATGCTTACCTCAAAACCAGAAACCCTTGCCCTAGGAACAAGCTCTGCCCCGATCAATATCCGTCAGCTCCGATTCCACCCCTTCGCTGTCGAAACCCACTGTCACCCCTTCGATCGGATTCCAGCAAATCAAGTTGTACGCTCCATCAGAATCGGAAAGCAACACCCAAAGATCCGAGGAATTCTGACGAAACCAAGAAATGTCACTTACCGATCGATCCCTTCGCTCTCACCTCCGTTGCTTTGCGTCGATCGCCGTCGCCACCTGACGCCCTTCCAGCCAAATCCCGACGAGATACAAGCCCCTACAGCCGAGCTATTGATTGCCGACTCTCCCCTTGACCTCGGCACCGGCTGCAGACGAACACGATCACGCGATCGGGGAAAAAAGAGGAGAAGCAGGGGAAGTCAATCACGAATAGAGGAAAATGTCACGGCTTAAGGTTTTCTTAGGGCTGGTTCGGTACGGTATACCGAATTTTGTATACGATACCGTATACCGTACCGAAAATTTCGGCATAAAAAAATCTATACCGTTACCATACCGAAAATTCGGTATACCGGAATTTCGGTATTTTCGGTATACCGAAATACCAAAATACCGAATTTTTAGTATATTACACCGAAAATATTGAAAATTTTGGTATACTGATAATTTCGGTACGGTATTATACCGAAAATGTTGCTATACCGAAATACCGAACAATAATAATTGCGTACCGTTACCGATACCGAAAATTTCGGTACGGTATAATACCGTACCGAATTTTTTGGTATACCGAAATTTTTGATATGGACGGTAAATATCGGTATGGTATGTGCGGTATACCGAAAATTCGGTATTTTTTCCCACCCCTAGGTTTTCTTAATGGGTTCAGGTTTAACGCGACCCGAATCCATTACCCTTTATCTTAAATAGGCTTCAATTTGGGCTGTTAAAGTTAGGCTTTAGGGTTGGCCCAATTAGGCTTAAATGGGGCTTGGTTTAAATTGGCTTTAAGAAAATATTTTAATTAGGTTTTAATTACCTAAATTAACCACCAATCCCTAATTAATCTAGTCCCTATGAATAATTAAGTCTCTAATCCTTGTTAATCAATTAGGATTATTTACAATTCAACCCCCTATCATTTTCGGTATTTTACATTCTCCCCTACTAATAAAATTTTAATTTTCAAATTTATTATCTTTATACTACAGTACAGAAATATCATAATAATCAACTCATACCTCAAGCAAATAAATAAGGGTATTGAGCTCGGATGGTGTCCTCCAACTCCCAAGTAGTCTCCTCATCCGTATGATGTTGTCATCTGACTTTCACAAGTCGAATGGTTTTGTTTAGCAACTGTCGCTCCTTCCGACCAAGAATCCGCACCGAAATCTCCTCATATGATGCATCTGGCTAGAGAGGAACAGGTACTTCCCTCAGAATATGCGAAGGATGAGGTACGTATTTTCGCAATATAAAAATATGAAATACACTATGAACACTCGCAAGTGTCGGCAGCAAAGCCAGGAGATATGCAACTTTACCAATCCGCTCCAATATCTCAAACGGTTCGATATATCGCGGAGCCAACTTCCCTCTTAACCCGAACCTCTTCACCCCTTTCGTGGGTGATACACGTAGAAACACATGCTCTCCAATCGAGAACTCCAGTGGCCGACGTCTCCGATCCACTTAACTCTTCTGTCGATCCTGAGCCTCTGACATACGATGTCTGATAACTCACACAAGCTCAGCATCTTGCGGAATAGCCTGCGGACCCAACATCTGTCGCTCGCCAACCTCCTCCCACAACACTGGAGATCGACAAGGTCTATCATACAATGTCTCAAATGGAGCCATTTGAATAGTAGAATGATAGCTGTTATTATACACAAACTCTGTGTAATCTAATAATCTTTCTGCAGTACAAATCCGTCAACCGATCCAGTGAATCAGTCAAACGTATCGGAAGGAAATGTGCAGATTTGGTTAACTGATCAACGATTACCCAAATTGCATCATGACCCTTCCGGGTCTTGGGTAAGCCAGTAACGAAACCCATCATGATATGATCCTGCTTCCACTCAGGTACTGTGATCTCTTGAAGTAACCCTGCTGGTCTCTGATGTTCAACCTGCACCTGCTGACAAACTAAACACCTCGCAACAAAGTCTGCGATATCTCTCTTTATGTCGTTCCACCGTCTAACATCCTCTATACCTGTATTGCCGAAATAATGGATATTGCATCACTCTCAGTACCCACGAATTCCCATGCGGGTTGATCCGCAAGTCGGAAGGTAACCACTCCAGCTCGACAATTCATCGTAGCATGATAAGTGGCTAATCAGTCCATATCAAGAATGATATCAAACTCTATCATATCCAGCACTTGAAATCTACCATAAGGGTATGACCGTCGAAATCTAATAGACTTCCCTTAATCTCCCGATTTGTAGTTAGCACTTCACCCGAAGGTAAAGATACCGCCAGACTACAAGATCTAATCATAGGAATTCTCCTAATTTTTCTCAAAAATAATCTAGCTTATCCTTATGGTTCCACTGGGACCCCCGCGAAGATCCCACAGGTCGTTTACCCCTCTGTCGTCTAGAAGAATCCCGTGTCTCGGATCCCTGAGCTAGTCTCTTCTGACCAGAAGTTTGTGAACTTTGACCCTTCGACTTTTCTACGTCTCTCTCACGAGTCACCTGCTGCTGCGTCGACTCAATAATCAGAGCACGATCCAATGCCTCTCTGTATGTGCTGATCAGACAACTAGACATCTTCAGCCTAATATATGCAGCCAGTCCCTGAGTGAACTGGAACACCCGATCACTGTCTTGGGCTACCAAATGTGGGCAGAACTCCGCAAGTCTCGAAAACTCTGTATGATAGTCAGTAACAGAGTGGTCGCCCTGCTTAAGGCTCAGAAACTCCTGATGTCGTTCCTGACAGAACACTGCTGAAAAATAATGCCTCTTGAAAGCCTCTCTAAAGAATAACCAAGACAAGTCTCGCTCTCCGAGTACAGTCCTCTAAGTCTTCCACCACGTGACAGCCCGATCACGAAGGTGGTACACTGGTAACTCAACCTTCTTGCTTCAGTGCAAGAGATATACGCAAAAGTATCAGTTAAACTCTCCAACCATGAACGAGCAAGTCATGGGTCAGGTCCCCCATGGAATAGAGTCAATCGGTCCCTAACAGACTTTGCTAGTGATGGTATCCGGCTCTTGTCCACAGTCTTATTAGCTGTAGCCGATACCGGATCTGTCAAGGGTATCTCCTGACTGTCCATAACATGCTCGAAAACCACCGGCTCTATTGATGTAACGGGTCATCTCGGTGGTCGACCTCGTCCTCGATTTCCAGGAGCCATAATATCACCTGGTAATATATAACTACTATAAATTCTTAGAAACAATAATAAATGTACTAGAAATTTTACTTACAACTGCTTAGAGAATTCATGTCGTTGTCTGTCCATCTCACAACTTGGATCGAGTAAACAAAATTCGATAAACCCAATACGACGATAAATCTAAAAGAAACTAAACCTAAACCCTAAAACTAATACGGCGAAAATCCTAAAGAACCTAATGCTTAGTCTACTATAGACCCTAAAACCTAATGCTCTGATACTAAATAATTGGTATCAGATAAATCTACAAATGCATCGATAAATCCGGAAGACTATAAATACAACAATAAATCCAACGACAAATCTGACAGAAACAAAAAAATGAACTTCACAACCTAAGTTCTAATACCACTAAATTGGTATCAGATAGACCAAAAATTTGATAAATCTATCAGATAGACCACGAATGCAACGAAAATCTAAAGAAACGAATCTAAGCTCTAATACCACTAAATTGGTATCAGATAAACCACGAATGCAACGAAAATCCAAAGAACCTAACATGCTCTAATACCACTAAATTTGTTACGTTCCGAGAGACCGTCCGAAAAATTTCGGCAGCATCTCTCCTGTAACAATGATATTTCCCTGAATACATATGTACAAAAGGCCAACACAGCCACAATAAAGACTACACGTCCATCATCCTTACATCACAAGTGCATAAACAATACTACACTACAAGAGTAAGGCCCACACGACCACAACAGTAAACTATCACATGCATGATATAACAACTCATCATGAGAAAACCACCACAGGGGAAAACACAACGAGAAACACATCTACTCAAACACCAACATCAGTTCGAATCTATAAGTCTAAAAGAAACCACATATCCAAAATCCATATACAATCAGACTGAATACAATAGGAAATCCATACAACACAAACCATACGAAATCTCCTGCTGTGAGATGGTAGCAGCCGGGCAAATCTCCAAGCTCCTAGTAACTCTTATATGCTACTTGGGGAGAAAATAAAGCAACCCCAGGGTCTGGGTAGTGAGTATTAGATACTCAATGGAATACAGGATAGAAGTGCATGTAAAGATATATTAGCAAGAATACAAGTGTATACAGTCTCCAACATGAATATATAAAGGAAAGGTAAATACTAGTCAACAGGTAACAGGAATCATGGGAATAAAACATGATATATCAACTGAGATAACAAAAGGTATACAGTCTCTACAAGTGATACCTAAGGAAAAGATCAATACTGTGTAACAAGTATAGGAATCATGCGCATTCATGCAATGCATGTCATGTCATACAATGCAACAGTCATATATCATATAAGTGCAACAGTCATATATCATACAAGTGCAACAGTCACACACCAAGATGCTGTAAATAACAATACAGTATAATATAACAGCAAATGCATGGTAGCACCCATACAGGCAGTGCTAAAATGATTGCACCCACACAGGCAGTGCTAAGATGATCGCACCCACACAGGCAGTGTGTCGCACCCACACAGGCAGTGCATAGCACCAACACAGGCAGTGCTATAATGATCGCACCCACACAGGCAATGCGTAGCACCCACACAGGCAGTGCTATAATGCTCTCACCCACACAGGCAGTGAGAGGTAACAACAACAAGGAACACCACACCTACTTCTAGCATGTAGATGCTATGATGATCATCCCAACATATAATAGCTACAACTAATCAGGATGTTCAACAGGAATCAAGATAAGTCAACATAGGTCAACGATACCAACTTGAGACTGTACTATCAATGGATAGATTAATCAAAGGTCAAACAGCATGTATCAAGCAACGAATAACACAATGTATCAACTGGTAAATGACATAGGTAACAAGAATAACAACATGATGGTAATAGATCATAGCAAGATCAACTGGCAAGTATCAAACAACATATGAAATAAGAATATCCACAAGGTATATCACAAGCAACATGAATAATAACAGGATAAGCAGGAAACAATAGATCATGCACTAAACATGGAGTCCTGTAGTGACCAAGTACAGGGTACCCACTTGATGTAACGCACGTCGATATACGAAACTCCGTGTGTAGCAGGATCGACAAATCAAAGTCCTGCCATTTAAAACAAACAACACTCACTAAATACGATATTATATTAATTTCCATCAAAGAAACCCCTAGCTAGTTCTAAGGTTAATTTAACTCAATCATAATTAACCCAAATCAACTAAATTCATTCTCTTATTGGTTTCTTAATAGAAGCCCAACAAGAATAAATCCTAAAATAGATCACTATGTTCAACCGGAGCTAACCCCAACCAACAAGATTCGTGCCAATGGTCACGTCCGGATCCAAGCTAACCCTAATTAAATCCAACCTATCCAATTAACTCATGCTAAATAAACACAAGTAAATCTCATTTCAATTGATCTTCAACTGAATCTAAACCAACTGATCAAGTCAACTTGATACAAGTTAGCTTAAACTCAAGTTAATGATCTAATACAATTTCATTGATCCAACTCAACCTAACCTAATTACTAATCAAGACATATTCAACAAAAGAAATCTCAATTAAACTAATTAATTTCACAATCCCTTTGGTTACAACCAAATCCCACAGTAAATTAATCAACCTAACCCCTAACTCCATCAACCATGGTAAACCATCAACCTCTGCACTGTATCAACTTTAACCCTAACCGAATTTAATAGAACAGTAATTCAACATTCTGATCATCTGACCGAAATCCAACAACAAATCTTAATCGATTTCCAGTCAAGAACTAACTAAAAATCAAGTCTACTTACCTTAGATCCAAAGCCCTAATCAAGCTTGTTGTGATCGAGACCCAACTTCTCCCTCGCGATCGAACACAGAGGATCCCACTGATCAATCTGTAAATTCAACCCAATTCAGAAAACTGAATGAAATCCAAAAGAAATCTCTACAAAACCTCACAACTTCTTGAATGCTTACTTCAAAACCAGAAACCTTGCCCTAGGAACAAGCTCTGCCCCGATCAATATCTGTCAGCTCCGATTCCACCCGTTCGCTGCCGAAACCCACCGTCACCCCTTCGATCGGATTCCAGCAAATCAAGCTATACGCTCCATCAGAATCGGAAAGCAACACCCAAAGATCCGAGGAATTCCAACGAAACCAAGAAATGTCACTTACCAATCGATCCCTCCGCTCTCACCTCCGTTGCTTCGCGTCGATTGCCATCGCCACCTGACGCACTTCCAGCCAAACCCCGGCGAGATACAAGCCCCTACAGCCGAGCTCTTGATCGCCGGCTCTCCCCTTGACCTCGGCACCGGCTGTAGACGAACGCGGTCATGCAATCGGGGAAAAAGGAGGAGAAGCAGGGGAAGTCGATAGCGAACAGAGGAAAATGTCGCGGCTTAAGGTTTTCTTAACGGGTTCGGGTTTAACCCGACCCGAATCCATTACCCTTTATCTTAAATATGCTTCAATTTGGGTTGTTAAAGTTAGGTTTCAGGGTTGACCCAATTAGGCTTAAATGGGGTTTGGTTTAAATTGGCTTTAGGGAAATATTTTTAATTAGGTTTTAATTACCTAAATTAACCACCAATCCCTAATTAATCTAGCCCCTATGAATAATTAAGTCTCTAATCCTTGTTAACCAATTAGGGTTATTTACAATTCAACCCCCTACCATTTTTGGTATTTTACACATCGTCACCGTCACCATCGCACGTCATCGCAGCACTGCCAATAGTCCAAGCGTGAGTGGATATTTAATTGAGGTGGAGTTTTCTTGCTTGATCTCTTTTGATCTCCATTAGTACATGAATAAATAATTTAATTAGATTCCCTTTATCTTAATCGTTCTATGGATTCAGAATCAAACAACAGTCCAAATTTCCTTAGCTCTTCGTGTTGCTACTTTCTTTCATATTATAGGATGCACTATTTTCTTTTATATTATTGGATGCAAATCAATTACCTGTAGCTTATAAACTGTTGTTGATTTTATTCGGATTCCAACCTATGAAAATATCATTCTTGTTTGATCTAAGATGTTATTTCACATGCAACTTCCTATTATAAATCAACTTAAAATTTTTTTCATGATAATAAATATCAATAATTTCATTCCGTTAGAAGATAAAAATATGTTGTATGGTTCTATATATATACCCTTATAATTTGATTTCATCATTCATATTTGCTTGTCTTTTCATATACGATCTATTGTTGGTTGTCCAAAAGTTTGATCGTGAAACTTTAAAAAAACAACATGAATTATTATGAGGAAATAAAGAGTAGATGAATATAACTGAAGCAAGCCATATAATCATATGAGAGAGCTTCGACTCAATGTGCTCTGCCCCGCAGCTTGAAAGGAATCTTCTAGTATTTCTGCGCATACATAAATTTTGATCAAATTGAAATAAAATTTTTTTCACAGGGTGGATTGCAGGTCGTTCATCCTATTTTGTTATGTGAGGTATTTTTCAGGTGAAATGCGGGTCGTTTACTCTATGTATGCGTTTGTATATATCCATTCACATAATGTATTTCATATTGAGTGGATTGTTGGTCGTTCACTTCTTGAATATACGATACATCTCTTTTGGGTGGATTGCAAGTCGTTTACTCCTTACATATACGATACATCTCTTTTGTGTGAATTGTGGATCATTCACCCGAGCTATGTATGTATAAATGCATACTTACGATGTAATTTCATTATGAGTGGATTGCAGGTCGTTCACTCGATTATATGATGTATCTTTTTCAAGTGGATTGCAGGTCGCTCACTTTAATATTATTTCATTTATACATGATGTGTTTGTATTAAGTGGAATGTAAGTTGTTCCCCTTTTCCTAAATGACACATTCTAAATTAGTAGATTGTATGTCGTTTACCCACTCAAGAAATTATATTGTGGGATCGAATCAAATAAGATAATAATGGAAACTGAGAATATTAATTAAAAAAGAAAATAAAAGACGAATGACATGGAAAAGATAAATGAGAATTGATGATGTTGTCCTCTTTAATAATATTTTCATGTACGTCTTTTGTATCTCCACTTTGTACTTTGTGCTCACTTTTCATTTTCCTTTGACCTCTAGATTTGCAGACTTGAGGTGATTTTTGAGGTTTGATCAATAAAGTTGGACGATTATTCAGAGATACTCAATCATAGTTATGGAGACGATTTCTATAGAGTCCATTAAGTTTGTTTTATTTGCATAGTTGACTACTTATACATTTTGTTATTTCGGCATTATTCATTTCATTATCTACACGAGGTCAGTTGTCAGTCATGTTATGGTATGGTTAAGTCAGGTTTTGGGGTTGAACATTGTCTACATCATTGAATAAAGTATTACATATTTATGTTCGTACAATCTGTATACCCTTGTTGGATATTATTTATGAATTTTGATGCAGGAATGAATATTGCCCGAACAAGGAGGCTAACTTCCATATAGGGATCGAGATCTCCGGGTCATGACACACACTCCATCAATTGGATCAAGAGTTTTCTCCTTCATCCAAATTGTTTCTCTATTTGCTATTAATCTTGAACAGCTTCCTTATTTAAAGATTGTACACCAGCAAAAATCTCACTCGAAGAAACAAAGAGAGCTTTACAAAATAGGACAGGAAGGAACCAATTCAATGCCAAGTTACAACCAAGCTCTCTGCTGCAAGGAACTCTTCTTCTGCACAGCTGCATCCTCTTAATCACAGTGTTTTCAACTAGGACGATTGGTTCGGCTCGTCTTGATGTTGAACCGGTTCGATAGGGAAATCACCGGTCTGTTTCTGAGCACATCAAATCCGGCAAGACAAGTGCCATGGCGGAGGGAGATCCCAAAGAGCTTCTAAAGGCAAGGGATCCACCTGCACCATGTCCAAGTACTCCTGCACTCCGTTCATGGCGTAGAGCGACGCCGAGAACTGGCGCTCCACCTTCATCCTATCCAGCTCCGCCATCTCCTCCGACGCCGCCCGTGGCGGCAGAAGCAGCTCGCCGCAGTCGAGGGCCCACGAGGAGGGCTCCTGCAGCAGCGGCGCCAAGGAGGGCCACACCAGGTCCAGCTCCTCGCCCAAGTTGCCATCTTGCTGCTTGCTCTCATGGTAGGGAACATCGGCGCTGGTATTGCTGCTGCTGCTGCTACAGATTTTTGAATCGGCCGAGGTAGACGTAGATGAGCAGGGATTGAAATTAATGCAGGGAGGAGGAGGAGGAGGAACAGGAGCTGGATGAGGAGTTGTTTTTGCTCCGGGAGGGTGAGGATTGATGTTGGTTTTGGGCGGTGCTCTGTTCTTGCTCTGCTTCTTGAGGTTAAGGAGGTTGCGGACGCGGGAGGCGAGGGGGGAGTCGGCGGCGGCAGCAGAGGAGGAGGAGGAGGAGGAGGAGGAGAAGTTGGTGCGGGTGTTAGCCCCTCGGAGGAGGCAAGCGGCAGCGTCGTAGGCGCGGGCGGCCTCCTCGGCGGTCTCGAAGGTGCCGAGCCACATACGGATCTTCTGGGTGGTGTCCTTGATCTCCGCTACCCACCGCCCCGACGGGCGCTGCCGGACGCCGACGAACTTGGTGGTCTTGGCCTTGGCCTTGGCGGACTTGGTCTTAGAGGCCGCTGGCAGCTGGTACTGGTGTTTCCTTGGGGGATTCTGTTGGAAATGGAACTCCATGGCTTGGTGGTCTTAATTCCGGGTGTCAGTTTGGGAGGAGAAAGCGAGGGAGGAGCAGAGGTTGGGGTGGGCGTTTATTTAAGGGGAAAGGGGCAGTGGGGTCCACATCAGATTTTGTCATTTGTGTTTATTTCTTTTTAGCCCTTATTATTATTTTTATTGCTAAAATTGACTTACTAGTTTTGCAAAATGAGTTCAAATGTTCTTCATGAACTTTTGATCCTAATTCAATAACCATTTTGTACCCGAGACATGAAAAAAAAACATAAATGATCAAAACGATCTTTGTTATTTATGGAAGGAGATAAGGTCAAATCTACTATAAAAGCATTGTTCTTATAGATTTAGGATAACTTTAATAATTTTTTAAATTATAAAAATAAAATTGAGACAACACAAAATATAAAGGTTCTAATTTAAAAATTACCTTATATAAAACAAAATGGAAACTAACGTTTTCATTGTTTATTGAAGGTGTTTGTCATGGAGTTGTTGTCTTCTAATTGTTTGTTTATTGGAGGTGGTAGGGTTTATCTTAATGGCTGAGTTTCCAACGAGGAGGAGTTTATTTCCATGCTAATTGATAAGTTAAGGTTGTGCTCGACATGTCTGTTGTTATATTTTAAAAGATATTTGACATTAAATATAATTACAAAGTTGTGGAATTTGATGATGATGATGAGCATATTCGGTTGATTCACTTGGTGGTTTGAGGTTAGATTAGCTAGCTTTAAGGTTAATTAAGTTGCTAATTGTTCATTTAAGATTCGACTGATGTGCTTGCATGTAAAGATATAAATATTTGGATTACGTTTTGAAATATATAATGATTCAAACCTATTTACTAATTGAATTTAAATTTTATATATAACTTTTCATGGTTTTTAAAATTTCTTTCTTATTTTTCAATCATTTCTAATTAATCCGGCTAGCAAATTAAATTCAATATAAATTTATTATTCATTTCATTCTCCGTAATAATATTATTATAACGAATTAATATATGAAATATTTTCAATAAGATGGATATTTTTACAATTAATGTATAAATAAAAGTGAAAAAACATAGATTTTAATTAACAATTTTAAAATCAAAATTGCGATACACTTTAACAACAATGAGATTTAGTGGAACTCGTACAAGGCAAAGTCATGGGTGCACGACAGTCTGCCACTTGGCGGCATTTTAGAGCTTTGGGGTGCTACGAGACAATGTAGAACAAGACAGAAAGTAAATGACAACGAGGAAGAATTAGCAAATGTATACAACCTTTATATATATATATATATATATATATATATATATATATATATATATATATATATATATATATATATACAGAAAAGTTCACCTGGGCGACATCTCGTGGGCGTCTGCTGGGCAACATCTGACGTGGACGCCACATCAGCGTCCTTTGCGTGCGCGTGGCCAGCGGAAGGAAACAAAACCCCGCAGACCTCTCTGCAGAAACCCTAATCGCGCGCGATCTGACCTCCTTTCTCTTCGCCGCCGCTGCCCTAACCCTCTCCTCCCCGCCCTAACCCTCTCCTCCGCCGCTGCCTCGATCTCCTCCTTTCTCTTCGCCGCCGCGAGCCCTCTCTCTCCCTCCCTCCTCTCCTCGCGCGACCTCTTCTCCGCCGCCGCGAGCCCCTCTCTGCCTCCCCTCCTCTCCTCGCGCGACCTCTTCTCCGCCGCCGCGAGCCCTCTCTAGGCGCGATACCACCAGTGAACCTTCTTTGATAATATTTGGTTGGTCAGCAGGAACCTTACCATCCAGGGTGAGTTTTTTTCCACGAAGATCAATATTTCCTAGTTATTTAACAATTATGAAGTTTTGAATACTGTGGTCTATTGTTTATTTCCTTCAATGTTTTCTTTTAATCTTATTACCTTAAGCACATTATTTCTTTTGGAACTACAATCCGGTTATTTTGAAACTTCTTGTTTTGGTGTAAGTCTCATTATTTGTTTTGGCTTGTTTTTTATTTTTATTTTTGAAAAATATACTTCTTCTAAGTAACTGTGGGACATTTTTGCATCGTTTTAACATATCATATTTGGTTTGATTTGGGTGATGGTGTGGAATGAAAGATTCTGTTTTGGGGAAGTAATAAAGAAACCATTTTAGAATTTCCTTTTGTTTTTTTCTACCAACATCAGGTCACTTAACCTTTCTTTCCTTCTTTCAAGGATTTGTAAACTTAATATTTGGAAAAGATATCAGTTTAATCTGATCTTGGTTTTGTATGCCCATCTTTTAACTCCTGTTCCTTATATGCTATTGGAACAAGTGATCTTTTAACTCCTGTTCCTTATATGCCCATCTTTTAACCCCCCTATTCCTGCTAGCGGAACAAGTGATCTGTATCCTAGTCCTGGTGCTGGATTTTATCCGCATAGGTATACCCCCATCTTTAGTTCATTACCTATGTATATCAGTTGCATTTTATTGGTGGGAATCATTTACTAATTTGGTGTATGCATAATCAGCAGAGGATCTGGTATAGGTGGTGGTATGCTTGTAGGTACGTTGGTACCATCTTAATAGTATTTCCAAATGTTCTTTACTGTTCTTAATATTCCTGAATGTGACAGGACCAAATGATCCAAGGTTTTTTGGTTCTGGTGAACGACCTGGCTTCATTGGCGGCCTTCCGTAAGTCCTTGAATAGTTAATTTCTTGCTGTTGGTTGTCTAACTTTGCTGCATGATAATCGTTAGATTGGAAAATTTGAAAACATTTATCTCTGCCAAAACACATGGGTGTACCACCAGGTGCTCGTTATGACCCGTATGGCCCTCCTGATGTCCCTGGGTTTGAGCCTACTCGTTTTGTCAGGTATCAAATTATTTGGGAAAAGGAAGTTAGTAGCATAAATGTGCATTAACCATGAATGACCTGCATCTTGTATTTTTTCATTCCCTTTTGTTGAGGTTGAAGTAAAATTTAGTTGGGATGATAACATAAAATTTTGTTATGTGTATCTTCTAAAAAGTAAGGATGAGTCTATAAAGAAATTTATTCTCTATAAAATTGAGGTTGAAAATCATCTTAATAAGAAGATTAAGGTGGTTCGAAGTGATCAAGGAGGTGAATATGTTTCACCATTCGTTGGGTTTTGTACTGAACATGGAATCAGACATGAAACAATGGCTCCATTGTTGGGATACCACTTGTTGGGATCAAGGCGTTCACTAGAGGGGGGTGAATAGCATCTTTCGATTTTTCTCTGTGAGATTGTTAGCGGAAGCAAAGTAATAATAATAAAGCACAAAGGACAAACGCTAACCCGGTTCGATTTACTTGGTATCCACCTCAACGAGGTGACTAATCCAAGGATCCACACACGCAGCCGACGATTCCACTATGAAAACAACCTCCTTCTCGAAGCGCACTTCGAAGGCGGAGAAACCTTCACAACAGGGTTTCTTCCTCGTACAAGATTTGTAGCGAAGTTTAGGAGGAAGAGAAAGAGCTTTTACAATGTAACAAAGCAATCAAGAAGATGAGACAATTAGATCTATATGTTTTGCGACGTTGACCGCTCTTTTTATAAAATTCAATGCACTAGTCGACTGTGCTAGGGCCAGTCGACTGATGGGCTTCAACGGCAATTAAATATGCATTTAATTTGTCAGTTGTCACTCAACGGTAGTCTACCAGTCGATTGCTCCAAGGCCAGTCGACTGGTACCAGTCGACTGTCCACTCGACTGATCTTTCTGTTCTTGACTGTGTGTTCTTTGGATCAACCTCAGTCGACTGCTGGCAGGGCCAGTCGACTGCCTAAGCTGAAAACTCTCTTTTTCAGCTTCTTCTTTATCCCTTAGCCTTGACACAAGTCTTCAAACGCCTTCCACAAGCCTCGTGCACTTCCTTGCATTCGCTTGAGACGTTTCCCTCAACTTTGTCGTGCTAAGTCTTCTCTTGCCAAGAGGCCTCGCCTCCGGGACTTCACCTTTGCCAAGAGGCCACGCCTCCGGGACTTCACCTTTGCCAAGAGGCCGCGCCTCCGGGACTTCACCAAATGCCAAGATTCCATTCCTGGACTTTCCTGTGAACTCAAGTCACACATGTTAGATCAACAAACATTGCCTAATTTAAACTGATTCAGCCAAACATTAAAATCCAAATCACTTGGGGAAAATTGCCCCAACAGGATAGGGGCAAACCATTCGAGTGGTTGTAGTGTAATTGGTATTAGTTTATCTTTACTATTAAATTACA
>NC_133864.1:2125879-2225697 GCF_044706935.1 Curcuma longa
GTAGAAACTTCTTCACTGAACTCTTAAAATGTCTCCCAGAAAGCTAGCTCGATCTGTTGGACTAGATGTGACCAAGTAGATATATGATCATCCTAAAATTCCTATGGGCTCTGATATGCTGGATATGATTTAGTAAATTGACTCATTGCATCCTCATACTTGAAATGTTAATTATCCATATAGCCATGTCTACAAAGAGGGCCTCTAAGCTATTAAGTGTTGCAACAATAGGAACAGGATGGATATTCTAGACACTTTATCAACAACCTTAAGTGTTTCATATGAAGTCATATCCAGCATTGCAGCATAAGATCATATAGTTATTCTCATATGTTGTATAAGCATTATCAATAAAATCAACCATAGAGAATTTAGCTGCAACAACAAGAATATGTCCACAAACTAACTCAAGAGGAGACATTATGGTTTGTGGGGATAAGTATCCAAGGTATCATAACCTTTTAATGGCTTTCCGACTGAATTTTATGCATATTAGTAGTTCTCATTCTTCCAAAGTGTCTAGTTTTGTGATTAAGATAGGAAACAACTCTCACCCTAACCTTATGGTTTGGCTATTATGGCATCATCTAGTTGTGTTAAAGTCATTTTGCATAGTCAAGAGGGGCATTTTAGTATTTGAGATATTATAGTTCGACATATTTTTTATGGTAGATTGGTTATCCATGAGTCATGCTGCCATGGATTGTCAAGTTAAGTTGATGGCTTTTAGACCCTTATGCTAACCACCTCGCAAGTTCAATCTTTGGTTTATGTCTTGATTGTAGAAAATGTAATTGTGTATTTATTTCCTAGATAGATGTGTGAACTAGCAAGGCTTGGTTCTTCAAGGCTTAAGATATTGAAAGAGTTTTTGATAAAATGTCATTGGAAGGTCAAACAAATCAAGGTGGAATGTTAGCTAACCCATGGGCTAAGATAGACCAACTTAGGTAGACCAAATATTAGTGTTTGGTTGACTAAAGGATTGGGTTGACAACACATGTGTGTTTAGTTGACAAAGTCTAGGTGTATGGTTCATTCAATTGAATCAAAAGATTTCAATTAACTCAAATATGGGTTTTAGTGAATAGAATATTTTTGTTTAAAGTCAATCGACCAGATGACCTTAGTTAGTTGACTAGATGATGTCCAATCAATCGAGAGCAAAATCAAATTAAATACCATTGTAATTCTAATGTTTGAATTAGCTAAGTTAGTCAATTGACATCTTGATTCAGTCGACTAAAGGCATAAAATTAGCTTTTCCATGTGAACTTTGTAACCAAAATTACATGAGTTGTTGGAGAGCTTTTGTACACATAACACTAATTGAAGGCTTCATTTTCATCAAGCTCTTAGTAATCTCTTCTTTACTTAGGTTTTTCACTTTCATAAGAGTGAGTGTTATACTTGTTGGGAAGTTTTATTACTTCTAGAGGCACCTAGAAGCTTGTATAAACTTGTAGTAAAATCATTGGTTGAAGGTCTTTAGCAAGGATGAGAGTTTGTCAAGAATGTCAGAACTAGTTATGATGGATTGCCAGATGAGCTAGAGCGGGTGAATAATGATTATACCTGCAATTAAAAACTTTTCTATTTTTAGTACAACACTAGCAAGGTCACACAAATATCATTAGTGTTATGGGTGATTATGAATATGGACCAAGGGGGCGACTTAACATCAGACCTGATTCCCGTGTCGGTCCATAGCTACCGACTCCAAAGCCAGTCCGAGCCAGTTCTCGACTCGCGAGCCCTTTCTCCGAGGGTTGAGTCCCTCTCTTCATTCGAACACGGCTCGAATCTGGAACGTGGAGACGACACCTCGGTGTCCAAGGCACAGCCCCGAGCCGAATCCTTATTCGAGTTGTCTCACAGACTGACTCCTCCTACGAAGCCGAATCCTTGCGGAGCCGACACCTCGGTGTCCAAGGCACAGCCCGAGCCGAATCCTTATTCGAGTCGTCTCACAAACTGACTCCTCCTGCGAAGCCGAATCCTCGCGGAGCCGACACCTCGGTGTCCAAGGCACAGTCCCGAGCCGAATCCTTATTCGAGTCGTCTCACAGACTGACTCCACCTGCGAAGTCGAATCCTCGCAGAGCCGACACCTCGGTGTCCAAGGCACCATCCCGAGCCGAATCCTTAGTCGAGTCATCTCACAGACTGACTCCTCCTGCGAACCCGCAGCCTCCTAGTCGGCTCGGCGGCTTCGCCCTCATTCGGATTCGGCTAAGGTTTACACCGAATGGCCTTCACGGTGCTCTGTCTCATTACTTCCCCTTATTTCCTCCGACAGCCCCATACCCCTAATTATGACCGCCGCTCTAACACTCACGTGCTAAATGACCCTACAATCGTATGTCAACGATGGGACTGTCCTTCTGATCACTCCATTCCTTCTGACCACTCCATTCCTTTTGACATAATCCCTACCGATGATGGGACGCCTTCCTTACTTAGGATGTGACGTGACCCCCACTTCAGAGATATATAAGGTTTGTCCTTCTCCAGAAGGAGGTATGCGCACTCACAACTCACTCTCTACTGTTCTTCTGTTCTTCTGTTTTCTCTCTTTCTTCTTCTTCGCGGATTGACTTAAGCATCGGAGTGGTCGAGCCAGGGCACCCCCTGGCCTTCCCTCTCACGGTTGCTGTGTGTGCAGGCTCTTCCAGCTTCGCGATCCTCTCCTCACACGACCTCATCCGACACTGGTGCTGAGAAGTCGTCAACGCATCTAGGAGCTGATCTCAACAGGAACAATTAGCATCAAAAATACAAACATACACCTATTGCACATACTACAATCAATAACACAAGAATACTCTCATTTTTACTCAACAACCTATGACTTTTGGTGAGTCACTCAAGAAAATACACTATTTTTCTCCATCGTGAATAGACTTTGAAGGTGAAAAAACCTCTTATAACAAGCACATACAATTGGAGCTTAGAGAAAATCTAAAGAATTACAAGGAAATGCTCAATATGATCTAACCATTTTGTCAGTTTTCAAATATCGATTTTGCTTCTCTTTTATATAGTCTTCAAAGCCTTAAAACTCCACTTGTTATTTTGTTAATCTATCGTCGATAAATTGTTTGGACCTAATTGCTTCAACTTGAGTTTGAAATTTACTACTTGAGTCGATTGCTCTACTATAGTCCTTAGGTTTGACCGTTGCAATACATCGTTTTTAGACCAATAGCTTTTTTTTGGCTTTTGTACTATAGCATCAGTCTGCTAACACTTCGAAAGTTTTCACATTACCTAATAATAATGATAATTAAGCAATTTTAATTTGCTTAACTGTGCTCTTATTTTCACTCTCTCCATGAGCATAAACAAGGCTAAGTAGATCAAATCCTCTCATCTCATCCTTCCAAGCACACAAACGTAGAATCTCTTTATTAGAGCATTTTATTGATTTTGTCCATGCCTATAATAACAAAGACTACCTCTAAACATATGCAATCAATATTTCTCGAGCAATCAAATTTTAATATGTGAAAATAACTCATTACACACATTGAAATTTTCATCATAAATATCATGACAACTATCTAAAGAACAGGTAGAAGTTTGCCCTATAACCATTCAAAGTGTGGGCCATCATGTATTCTAAGACTGACTTATTGTTCTTTTGCCTTTCTTCTTTCAATTAGTCTGATTTTTTTGGCATCTCTTTCATTTTGATGAATTTTCCAATTTGTTTTTTTTTTTTGCTATAGCATTGTCAAACTTAAATTTTTTGTCAAAACAACTGACATACCTTGTGGCTCTTCCTCTCTACAAGCACATGAGCGACAATGAAGAACTCAATCATTTAATGATAATATCACATGACTCGACGACATTGAACAACTCGCATCACAAGGCCTATAAAAGAAGAAAGTTTTCAAGCATTCGAGAAATCATGAGTTACTTCCCTAAGTGAAAACCTTTATCGGTCAATCCAACCAACTCAACCATTTACGGTCCACTAGAAAAAATCTGGTAACTATCGGAGATATCTGTCAGAGATGATAAAAATTATAGAATTTAAAATTATTAAGTACAAAAGATTTAGTCTTATTTGATCTATCGATATAGCCTTGACTTGTTGAACTCAAGCTAGGAAGGTTGGATGACCATCATACACCCGAAAACAGATCAACCAACAATTTCTTTCCTATTTAAACAATTTATCACATTAAACACATTAGAGTCCAACAACCATTCAATCTCAATATGAATCACAATTTAGAAATAAAATCAAACAAGGGGGTTTTGATTAAGGATCTGATCAGAACAAAAGAACAAACAACAAAAAATTAAACTAGGGTTTAGAATTTGGGTTTTCCCCGGATTGGCATAGAACAGAGAACAATAGACACCACTTCAGTTGAATCACGCCAGCAGGCACGGTGAACCTTATCGGAGCTGGCTAATTCCAGTGGGATTCAATCGGGGAAGACACAAGCGAACTCCACTTCTGCCCTAATTGTTAGGAACCGTGAAATGGCTAGAGAGAGGGGGGAGTGAATAGCCTCTTTTTGAATCGATTTTTCTCCTACAATGGATTAGTACGCAGCGGAAATAGAAAAAAAAACAACTAACAAAGCAGAGAAGGAGTTAACACAAGGATGTACGAGGTTCGGGGATAACTTACCCCTACTCCTCGGCATGTCCGTGAGGTGGGCGATCCCTTGATCTTCGGTAGATCACACCCCGGATGAATCCGGCTAAATAATACCTCCTTCTTGGTGGAGTGACCACTCCACAACAAATCTCAAAGATATAAATTAAGCACAGAGGTAAAAAAGAGGTTGAGGCAGTTAACAACAGAACAATAACTTACAGAACCGACTACCTCAACTTAACTACAATATCAAGTCCTCAAGCGACCGACGACAGATCAGAAGATTCACCCGAGAGCAAGAACACCAGCACCTTGCAGCACCTCAGGCAGAGAACTCAAGCAAGAGAAATGAACGTAGAGAGTCACAGCACAATTCACAGATTCACAGCCTTGTTGCCTTACTCTCTCCTTCTCCAT
Source organism: Curcuma longa (assembly GCF_044706935.1). NCBI lineage: Eukaryota > Viridiplantae > Streptophyta > Magnoliopsida > Zingiberales > Zingiberaceae > Curcuma > Curcuma longa. Next base: position 2,130,918 of record NC_133864.1, read on the forward strand.
CCCCTTCTTTTAACCTTCCTTTCTTCTGCTCATGCAAGCACACCTACTGAACCAACTGAGCCCCTCTGAGCCCTCCGGCACACTGAAGTCATCCTCTACTCCAGTTGCCAGGCGAGTTTAGTCGTTGTGCCAGTAGCCGTTTATCTAAAAATTGGATATCAAACAAATCTGGTAAGATGGAAAGCCAATCCTTGACTCTCCTCATTATTCCTTTATTTGAATTTGAATATCTGCAAACTCAGAAATACATCAGCAACAAATCGCAACAAATAATAGCGAATCAAAGAGCAGATCAGAAAGCAGAAATACGCAGAAGTCTGAACATGATAGTCATAATCGATCAAGACATCGATTAAGAGAGAGTGGAATCGATTACCACCCTTGTAATCGATTCTAGCGTGACTTAATCGATCAGATGATAGATTCCCACTTTATGTAATCGACCGTGCGATCGATTAAACGTCGTAGCGCGATTTCCACAGAACACCCTGTAATCGATCAAGTGATCGATTACAGTGTGTTCCATAATCGATCAAGTAATCGATTATGATGAGTTCTGTGAGACATTCAATTCTCACAGATTGCTCAGTAATCGATCCGGTGATCGACTAACCATCCTAGCTACTGGTTAATCGATCCACCCACCGATTACACTGAAGTTAATTCGATTCCCACACAACTTGATCACCTGGTCAACTCGTATCTCACCCGAGCCAACCACATTGGACTATGTATTCAGAGAACAGGCTCCCAAGCCTCCTCTGACAATGATCCGGTCCAGAGACAAGCTACCAAGCCTTCTCCGACCACAGTCCGGTACAGAGAACGAGCTATCGAGCCCTCTTGACCTAGCCCGAAGAACGAGCTCCCGAGCCCTCTCCGACTCCATCTGGTCCAGAGAACGAGCTCCCGAGCCCTCTCTGACCTAGTCCGGAGAACGAGCTCCCTAGCCCTCTCCGACTCCATCTGGTCCAGAGACCGAGCTACCAAGCCCTCTCTGACCTATTCCGGAGAACGAGCTCCCGAGCCCTCTCCGACTCCATCTGGTCCAGAGAACGAGCTCCCGAGCCCTCTCTGACCTAGTCCGGAGAACGAGCTCCCGAGCCCTCTCCGACTCCATTCGTCATTGGTCGATCTGAATATAATTACTTGAACTTAATCCTTATTCAACTAAATCGAACTTAAATCTGTGTCAACATCAAAACAACAATCGGGATGTTCCATTAAAACACTCAAAGGGTTATACGATATATCGGGTGTAGAGGTAGGCCAACATTTATATTGGCAAATAGGAGGTTTACAAATCCATGCCCAAGTACTTATCACTTCTTGGGTAGTAATTGCTATCTTATTAGGTTCAGTCATTATAGCTGTTCGGAATCCACAAACCATTCCGACCAACGGTCAGAATTTCTTTGAATATATCCTTGAATTTATTCGAGACTTAAGCAAAACCCAGATTGGAGAAGAATATGGCCCTTGGGTTCCCTTTATTGGAACTATGTTCCTCTTTATTTTTGTTTCTAACTGGTCAGGTGCTCTTTTACCTTGGAAAATTATACAGTTACCTCATGGAGAATTAGCTGCACCCACGAATGATATAAATACTACTGTTGCTTTAGCTTTACTCACGTCCGTCGCATATTTTTATGCGGGTCTTAGCAAAAAAGGATTGGGTTATTTTGGGAAATACATTCAACCAACCCCCATCCTTTTACCAATTAACATCCTAGAAGATTTCACAAAACCTTTATCTCTTAGTTTTCGACTTTTCGGAAATATATTAGCTGATGAATTAGTAGTTGTTGTTCTTGTTTCTTTAGTCCCTTCAGTAGTTCCTATACCTGTCATGTTTCTTGGATTATTTACAAGTGGTATTCAAGCTCTTATTTTTGCAACCTTAGCCGCGGCTTATATAGGTGAATCCATGGAAGGTCATCATTAACTAGCTTTTCGAATAGTCTTTTTTTTTTTTTTATTCTATCATTAAGCAATCCCACATGATTCATGATAATCCAATTGGATGAGTAAGATAATAGTGTATGATCCCATCATCTAGAATTGTAGGAGAAAAGATAGACAATATTCCAACATAATTCTAAAAAAAAGAAGGGCTGGGGAGGTTATAGTTAGAGTATAATATATGTAATAATGTCTATAGGCTCTAAACCCCCGTCTATTTTTCTAGGAATTATTCTATTCCAGAATCAATTAAAAAAAATTAGGATGGTTTACATTATGGAAGAAAAGAATGGATATGTGATATTAGAATCACATTAAATATTCTTTAGTTATATGAGATAAGTCTATCCATAATATCGCTATATTACATAACTATATAATATTTATTTTTTTTTTTTAGTATTGTTTATTTTATTCATTTATTTATTATAGTATTGTAAGGCTAGAATTTCTATTTTTCCTAATTACAACCAATCCTATAATCATAATCTGGATCCTCATTATTCATATTTGTTATGTTATATATGAACAATATACAACATATAATAAATATATATATTTATTATCCGGTGTAATTCAAATTGAAATTAGATTCAATTCATTATATATTTCATTATATATTTCTTATTATATATTTCTTATTATATATTTCTTATTTATATATTATATATTTATTTATTTATATATTATTTATTATTCTTAATTCCTTAATTCTTATATTTTTATATTAAAAATTTTTGTTATTATTTTATTTATTCTTATTTGATAATATGTATAATATACAATACAAATTACAAATAATATAATTTATTATAATTATAAATAAATAATTAATAAATAAATTTTTAATTTTTAATTTAAGTTAAGATATTAATTATTAATATCTATTGGTACTTTTTTATTACATAATATGTATTACATATTAACTTTTTTATTACTATTACATATTAATATATATATTTTATTATATTAATTTTTATTTATATTGGATTAATTTGGTATTAAATTAATTTGATAATTTGATTGATATTGATTGCAGCTCACACTGCATTTAGATAGATTTCAATATCAGTCCTTCTCTTCTAGCAATTTTTTTTTTAAATGAAAAAATAAATAAACTTAACAATAGTGTAGTGTAGTAAAGAACGAAGAATTAAATGAAAGAATGGTTCGAAACAAAGAAATACAATAGTTACAACTGTATGCATATGGATTTACAAAAACTCTATGATAGTTAAAAACTAAAAACGAGATAGTTCTGACGATTCCGTTTTTTAATTTAGTAATTAATATTATTATTTCAACTTGGAGTTTTTAGTTACTTTGACCGCTGGATCTTAATTAAAAAAGTCATAATTGATTGGTTGATTGTATCATTAACCATTTCTTCTTTTTTGTTTTGTGTGAGGAACTTACCATGAATCCACTGATTTCTGCCGCTTCCGTTATTGCTGCTGGATTGGCCGTGGGGCTTGCTTCTATTGGACCTGGAGTTGGTCAAGGTACTGCTGCAGGCCAAGCTGTAGAAGGTATTGCGAGACAACCGGAAGCAGAGGGTAAAATACGAGGTACTTTATTGCTTAGTCTAGCTTTTATGGAAGCTTTAACAATTTACGGACTGGTTGTGGCATTAGCACTTTTATTTGCGAATCCTTTTGTTTAATCCTCAAAATATAAAAAAGTACCTTAGAGACTTTTTTCTTATTAACTATTAACTTGGAATTTTCCTTTGCTTCTTAGAATTATATTAACACGTTACTAAAAAATTACTTATTTATTAAGACAATACCTAGGAAGGGTTGATTTGAAGATGAGGAATTACCGCATTCACTTGCTTTCTTCCTTTCTGTCTTTAGCTTAGTACAATAGAAAACTTTTTTATTTTCATTGTTTGGAAGTGTTTCAACAAATGAAATATTTTTCAATTGATATCAGATCTAAAACCTAAGTCTAAAGTCTAAGTAAAGTATCTTATTAGAAAATTTTTTAAAATGTAAAAAATTTAAACAAAACAAATGAAATTACTAGATTTCTTTTATTCTCATTAAATAAATAAAGTGGAAAAAAAAAGAAATCGATCAAAAAAAAGGGGCGATCGGAGTGATACAAAAAGAACTCTGTTCTTTGTTAGTCCTATCCAAAAGAAAAGAGAGGATAATATATGAAAAATGTAATTGATTCTTTCGTTTACTTGGGCCACTGGCCATATGCCGGAAGTTTCGGGTTTAATACCGATATTTTAGCAACAAATCCAATAAATCTAAGTGTAGTGCTTGGTGTATTGATTTATTTTGGAAAGGGAGTGTGTGCGAGTTGTTTATTTCAAGAATAGGATGGATCCATCCATCTGCACTTAACTTTTTGAATTGATTTTCCTGTCCTAAAATCAATTCAAAAAGTCCATGAAAAATCCTGAATTTAAAAAAAAAAACCCTGCTTGGTTCAGGTCTAATCTGAGTCGGGTTCAGTTCGGGTTCAATTATGATTTAAACCGGTCCGATTTAGTTGGGTTTATAAGGCGATTTTGATTCAGTGCGATAGTGGGGCTCGGCAGACGCATGATTAGGTTTTCTTTCTGTCTCAAAATTGTGAGCACCCTAGCTTCTCGCTTGTGATTTCCAACTGAGCTCTCGACTGTTTCTTCCCCGATTCTCCATCATCCGACTTCGCGATTGGTAACAGAGCGGTAGTCAGTGTCCACGATTGTCGACGAGCATTGATGCACCAGCAGGAGACCTCGTCATGAGTGATTTGCTCCGGCGAGCGACTTCTTCACCACCGTCGATCGCGGATCGATCATGGATGGGTCATCGTGGGTGGTTCAGCTCCAGCGATTGACAACCGACGATATTCCGCACAGTAGGGACACGCCGTCGTGAGTGGTTTGCTCTAACGAAGCTCCCTATCCCTCCCAGAATTGAACCCGAACTGAACCCGACTCAAATTAGACCTGAACCAAGCAGGGTTTTTTTTTTAAATTAGGCTTTTTCATGGACTTTTTGAATTGATTTTCCTGTCCTAATTTTAATTCATTATAATTGGGCTTGATTGCAATTATTCAAAAATTATTATCTTCATCTTAATTTCTTACAAAATCAAATGCAACAAATTAATACCCGTTAATTACCTCAAATTAATAAGAAATAAGATGACGACCTCAAATTAATCTAAGTTAAAGAAATAGACTAAAAACTCAATTATTGATACAAAAAATGATCACAACAATGCAATATAACCCTAAATTATCATGTTCAAAAGCCACTTATCACCCGGCAAGGTACCAGGCTGGTTATGATTCCAACCCAATAAAAATCGTCGAACTGGCGGTTAACCACTGGTTCTATTTTTTTCTTTTTTTTGAACGTTAGCTGGTGGTTTTGACCGTTGGAACCACCGGTTCTAGTTGTAAAGATAAAGGGAATTTTTTATAGTTTTTTAATAGTTGATTTTATTTAACCCTTTTTTATCAATGACTACAATTTAGTATTCATTATTCTCCAAACTTTATAAATAGAGAGCTCGTTTTATTATTTTTACACTTATCTTCTCTACTCTCATTCTCAATTCCGCAATTTCTACATGCTTTCAACTCCAATTCTACACACTTTCAACTTTCATTTCCGATTACAATAGAAAGAGGCCGAGGAGGTTTATCATCTCGATCGTGGAGAAGTAAGGAATAGTGAATTCTAATGAGGAACTCAACATTCAATCTACGGATGATGAGACTAAGCAACTTCCAACATTCGAAATACAAGTATCGATATAATTACTTCTAGGTTCGGAAAGTTCCTCCATTAAAATCTTCTATTTTTACTAAACATTTTAAGAATGTCACTCTTCCATCAAAAGAATTGCAAATAAAATGTAAGCACTACAATGCTTTCTATAACTTCCAAGCCTGCGGTGACTATGGGTCATTGAAACGATATATAAAAATAAAGCATCCGACGGTATATGGAATCGACCATTCTTAAACATAATTATCTAGATTTTCCACTAGTAAAAGTACATATTCTAATTTATTTTTATATTCTGATTGTAGGATCGTGTACACGCTAGAGGGGGTGGTGAATAGCGCGTGTAGCTTTTTCAAATTCGTTCGCTTTCTATCAGAATACTAGCAGCGGAATTAGTAAGCAAACACAGAGGACACATGGAATTTACTTGATTCCTAACCTCCCCAGGGTTAGTACGTCCAAGGCCTAATTCGGGAGGCGCCCGTCCACTAATGGTCTCCTTTTCGAACGTCGTTCGGAGGCGGAGCAATCTGTCTTACAGTCCAATGTAAACAACACAAAAAATAACTTGAAAGTAAGACAGAAAAGTAAATCAAACTCTTGGTCGCCGATCCAGAAGTCCTGAGCGCCGCACACTCCTCCTGGATCTTCCCCAATTGCAAGAACTTGACCCCGTTCGCGTTCCAAAGCACTACAGAATGAGTAGGGAGGCTTGTGGCTTGAATGATCTTGTTTCTGCACGTTCACCTCCTTTTATACTGCTCCTGAGTCGACTCCAGCAAGCCCTGAGTCGACTCCAGCTGACGTGGCAGATAAAATCTTCATTCTGCTCGTTATCTGCTGTCCGAGTCGACTCGGCTGACCTCTGAGTCGACTCCAGCCCCTGGAGTCGACTCCAACCATAATCTTAGTTGACTCCAGAAACATTTTTTGTAGATCTCTGAAAGGGCTTCGAAACGCATCCGACCGTGCCTCGTTTCGAGTCCTGAGTCAAAAGTTATGACCCGTTGAAGTCGGACTCCTCATGTGTTGCTTCTGCATCAAGATTCCTGCAATATAAACATGCGAACAAAGCAACACAACCTACCCTTATTTTGTGGGTCTAACTTCAGATTTCTACCGAAATCTTAGGTTAGTCTAACCCACTCCATTCTGGAGAATTTATGCCAATCAAGTCCTTCAGACTTGTTGGACTTTTGCTCGGCTTTGTTCTCAACCCCTAGGATTTGTGATGCGGTTCGGTTCTCTCTAACCAACCCAGACTTCTGCTGCGGCTCGGTCACCAAGACCAGAGCCCAGACTTCTGCTGCGACTCGGTCACCTAGACCAGCCCAGACTTCTGCTGCGACTCGGTCACCTAGACCAGTCCAGACTTCACCTAGTGCTTCGACTATGCCAAGACTTCCGCCTGATCCTCCAAACCAGGACTTTCCTTTTGCCTAGCCTACAACTAGGACTTTCCCTTGCCCAATCTTCCAGATTAGGACTTCCACTGCCTAGTCTAACCGACTAGGTCTTCTCGCTAGTCGTCTGACTAGACTTCGCTCACTTCTACACATCCAAACATCAGATCCTGTTTGGGTCAACCCTTGGTTAAAGATAATAAATTAAGCTTGATTTGTTTCATGTAGAACATCTTTTATTTAGTTTTGATCTAAATGCACTTTCAAGATTTTTGTAAAGAATCTCTTAATCCATCTATTAAATGTGTTCCTAGAACTACACTTACTCGTACAATTAAAAAATTAATAAAATAAGGGACAAAAAATTTAATTGAAAATTTAATAAATTAAATAATAAAGTTTCTTTATGTTCCAATATTTGAAAGTGATCATTGGCAAACACATTTGTATATGGAGTGTGATTTGTCATTGGATCGATAACTCCTAGAATATCTAAAAAAATTAGTTAACTTATAGAGTTTTTGATGAATCATATATTGCTCACAACATCTCACAATTATTATATTTAATTTTAGAATAATATGAATTAACTCATAAAATATTTTCAATATCATTTGATAATGCTAGTTCTAATATTGTTAGTATTGATGAACTAAAATTTATATGTCAACCTATTATTGGCGGTTTATTTTTTCATATTCGTTGTGTATGTCATATTTTAAATTTATATATTCAAGATGGATTAAGAATTTTAAAAAATCATATTAAACTAATTAGAACTATTATTTTTTATTTATGGTCACATCCATATATAATGAAATAATAGGATAGATTTTGTAAAAATAATGGAATGAGACCTAAAAAATTTTCACGTGATGTACCAACACGTTAGAATTCAACATATCAATTATTACAAGATTCATTTCAATATAGAGAATTATTATATTTTATTTTTTACACAAAATATTAATAATATTAATATATATTTATTTTCACACCAATGGAATATTTATAGTAGTATTTATGAAATTTTAAAAGTATTTAATGATGCAACCAAATAACTTTTTAATTTTTATTATTCTACTTCTCATTTAGTTTTAGTGAATTTTTGTAAAGTAGTATTAGTTTTAAATAAAATAGTACCAATGAATTTTTATCTTCTTATGTATTAGCAATGAAATCAAAATGGAAAAAATATTTTTTTTATATTTTAAAATTTATTTAGTTGCATTTCCTTTAAACCCTAGATATAAATTAGAAGTTTTACAAGAAATGTTTGTTTTGTATTATGACACTTTAATTTCATTTAAGGATTCTTCTTCTCCTTATACCTAATAATATTGTATATAATATTAGAAATTATTTATATGATATTTATAAAGAATATAGTATAAAATATGGAATGTAAATTAATATTTTTGAAATATAAAATACTAGTCATAGTAATTTAAATTTTACAAAAACATAACTTTTATTAAAAGAACTAACGAAACATCTACGAAGATCCTCAAGTTCCACATAAAAACTTGAGAATTATTTTATGACTTCTTTTAATTTTATGAAGCAGATAGCGAAACGAATTTTGATATCCTAAAGTGGTGGTCACATAAGGCTTAAAGCTTTCTCGTCCTCTCCATGATCGCCAAAGAAATTTTAGCTTATCTAGTGTCAACAGTTACTGTGGAACAAACGTTTAGTGTCAGTGGTAACATATTAGATGAACGACGATCGACTTTGTCTCCCAACTCGTTGGAAGCCCAAGCATTACTAGACGATTATACCAGAGTCGAAAAAATAATTTAAGGAATACAACTTTCAGATGACAAAATCGAAGAATTTGATACTGAATGAACAAATACTAAGGGAATGAGAAACGAAACTGAGTAGCAATACCACTTCTTGAAGTAAAAAGGTAAGAGAATTACGTGAGCTTTGATTTCCCTATACCCTAAGGGGATACGTAGGCAACTTAAAAAAGTACAACCCCTTTTTTATTTTTATTTTTTTATGAATTTATAATTTAAAATTTTTTTTAATATAATAATCTTAAATCGTGGTGAACCATAAGCAAATTATGAACCGTGAATCATAAACTGTAACCATCTTGGATGGTTAAGGTTAAGGGTCAACCTGGTAGAAACTGTCAAACCAGCAGTTTCGAATAGTTGAACCGTCGAATAGTTGAACCGTCTACTATCAAGAGGGGAGACGAGACTGCCAAGCGGGAGAAGAGCCAAGCATTGTCAAGGCCTGGGTTAGACACAATTTCCATAAAACAGATTCGTCTCCTCTGGTAGTGCTTTGATTTTGGTGTAATCAACCTCCAGGGTTCCCATGTTTGATAATACACTTATGTCTAGTTAGTTTGACCAAGAGTTGATCCAAACATGATCTGATGTTTGGAATGAGTCAAATCTAGTCAGGTCAAGGTTGATGAGATGATTAGCAAAGAGAAGTTTAGTCAAGTTAAAGGTTGACCGGATGACTAGCAAGGGAAAGTCATAACTAGAGATTAGGCAAGAAAAAGTCTTAACTGGAGGTAAGCAAGGAAAGTCCATGCATGTCAAGAATGATCGGATGTCTAGCAAGGGCAAATGTATCAAGGTGACTGAAGGCTTGACAAAAGAAAATCCTAAGGGGGTGACCATAAGTGGTGAGACAAACCTAGTAGGTCAGGTAGACTTATATGATTAGGCTAGGTTGCTTGTTTGTATGTATATTCTTGTCTTGTAGGAATTTAGAATTGGAAGTAAGACTGAGGAAGTAGACAGATGCAAATCAGATGCATCAGACACAAATCAGACATAGCCAGACCAAGTTCGAGGTGAACCAGACTTGACTCGGGTTGAACCGGATCCAAGCAAGATCTATAGACCGATCCCAAGGATCGGTAGACCTATCGAAGTTCATATGATCAAGTTCTGGTATGGACCTAGATCGATGATGTGACGCCTAGATGGATAGAACAATCCCAAGGATCGGTAGACCGATAAACTTGATAACATGAGATCGTGGATCGCGAAGAGCTCGATCTTTTAGATCAAGTTTATCCAAGATTGGTATACCAATAAGACTTATCAGTAGATCAAAAAAACCTTAGAAAAGAAGGCCTCGGGAACAGAGTTGCATATCAATCTCTCTACTACTATTACGCTGTGCTCGAAAGAAAAGCAAGGAAACTCTACTCGTGTGACCGGGAAGCCTAGGAGGAGTGTGAGACGCTCAAGGCTTCGAGACCAACCGTCGACTATTTGGTTTTTGGTTTGCATGTATTATTACATGCTATGCTTTATCTTTCATATTTGTGCATGTAATTAAAACTATAAAAGGTTTCTTCGCCTTCGAAAAAAATTCTGAAAGGAGATTCACTAGTGGGCGGATGCCTCCAGTACATAAGCATTGAAGTACCAACCCCGAGAGAGGGGGGTTGGGAACCAAGTAAAAACCTGGAGTTATTCTTTGCTTTGTTTATTTATATTCCGCTGCAAGTACTAACTCTCTTAATAGAATGAACGAAAGACGAAGTAATAAAAAAGCGCGATTGATATTCATCCCCTCTATCGATCCCACTGGTCCTCTATCGAGGTCACGTTGGGTGTCTATTTTCCAAGATACAATGGGATGACCACACAGACAATCAAACGTTGATTGTTCGTGACGAACTGAATGTATACACAAATGTTATCAAGAAAAGGTTGTTGAGCGAAATGCACGATAGAGAGGAGATTTTGGAGGATGAAAGTTGATGGAGTTTTTGCTCAAGACCTGTGCTTTCTGCTCGAGGTCACAACCTCTTTATATAGGAGCTCAGAACCTTGACAATATTAAATGGTCTAATAAATGTCATTTATCGCCTTTACTCGCTTGGTTTGAAATGCCAATTGTCAACCATTTATAGTCAATCATTTCTATCCGGATGGTTACAAATCCTCCATTAACATATGTTGGTGCAATCAATCTCTGGTCAAGGTTGACCAAGTTAACCAAGCTCGAGTTGACTCGAGTTGGGTTTTGATATTTGAATAATATGTAGGTGGTAAAGTGAGACATCGACTAGGTCAAGGTTGACCTAATACTTGAAGTGTCGAAAGTCCAACATAACATTAGCATGAGGCAAGAAAAATTCAAGTGAGTCACGATTGATCAGACATAATAGGAAGTTGGCACAAAAATGAGAAGTCCAAGTGGATCACGGTTGATTGAACACTTAGCGGTCAAAAATCTAACAGAGAGTTGATATGAGAAGGGAAGTCTAAGTGGGTCATTGAGGACTGAACACTTAACATGAGAAGTGAAGTTCAAGTGGGTCATGAATAATTGGATACTTGACATAACAAGCAAAGTTCAAGTGGGTCATGGAGGACCAAACACTTGGTGATTATGAAAGTTCTAGCAGGTCAAGGATGATCAAATGCTAGATAATGAAAAAACTCGACAAGTCAAGGTTGATCAGATGTTAATCAAAGAAAGTCTTGGTAGGTTGAAGTCAACTGGATACTAGGTAAGATCAGAATTCAGTCTCGATAAGGCTGAAATGAGTATTAGTCGATTGATTAGGTATATCGATCGACCGATAGACTCTATACCCCAAAATTGAGGTTTAAGGTGTTTTTAGGATTTACTACAATAATTATGATTTCGTCTACAGTAACTAGGGTTGCTGCAGTAGCTATGGTTTGTTGTAAACCCAAAGCCCTGAAAATTAGGATTGCTATAGTGATTTAGGTGGATGCTACAGTACATTAGGGTTTGCTACAATATCAGGTTTTCTGCTATAGTACTTTTGCTACTATAGCGAACGATTGGTAGCACTGTAGCAGCAAACAGAATGCTATGAAATCGATTTGCCAGTTCGGTTGCTTATTGGCAATCGATTGGTGACTTCTAGCAATCGATTGCTAAGATAAAAAAGAGTCATTCTATAGGTTTAAACGGTGGGATCGGATAACAATCGATTGAGGAAAGTAAGCAATCGATTGTCAAGCAAAAATCAGCCCGAATGTATCCTATAAAAGAGGGTTTCAAGGTAATTTGAAGTAGCCGAATCTTGAAGGTTTAGCGATGAAGTGCTGCTGCATTTCCTGCCATCAATAGTTGACTCGAGTTAGATTTCGATGTATAAGCAATATGTAGGTGGTAAAGTGAGACGTCGAGTAGGTCAAGGTTGGCCAGATATTTGACGATGTCGAAAGTCCAACATGGCATTGGCATGAGGTGCCAAATGTCCAAGTGGGTTACCGTTGATTGAACACTCAACCGTGCACTCGGTGATCAGAAGACCAATGGAAAGTTGGCTCGAAGACGAGAAGTCCAAGTGAATCATGGTTGACTAACACTTGGCGATCGAAAGTCCAACAGAAAGTGGACATGAGCAGGGAAGTCCAAATGGGTCATTAAGGACCGACCACTTGACATAAGAAGTGAAGTCTAAGTGGGGGTTCATGAAGGATCAGGCACTTAGTAGGAGAAGCTAAGTACAAGTGGGGCATGGAGGTCCCGATACTTGGTGATGATGGAAGTCTTAGCATGTTAAGATATCAGATGCTAGGCAACGGAAAATCCCAACAGGTCAAGGTTGATCGAATGTTGACCAAAGAAAGTCTTGGTAGGTTGAGCTCAATTGGATATTAGGTAAGATGAGAATTCAGCCTTGGTAATACTGAAACATGATTATTAGTCGATTGATTGGGTGTATCGATCCATCGATAGACTCTAAACTCTGAAATTGAGATTTTAGGTATTTTCAAGGTTTGCTATAGTAATTAGAATTTTTGCTATAGTAATTGAGGTTGTTATAGCAGCTAGGGTTCGTTGCAAACCCAAAGCCCTAAAAATTATGATTGTTATAGTGAGTTCGAGGGATGCTACAGTAATTTTAGGGTTTGCTACAATACCATATTTAAGGTTTCTGCTACCGTAGCAATCAATTGGTAGCATTATAGGAGCGAATAGAACGTTGTGAAATCAATTGGCTAGTTCGACTATTTATTGGCAATCGATTGGTGACCTATAGTAATTGATTGATAAGGTAAAAAATGAGTTGTTCTGTAGGTTTAAATGGTTGGATTCAATAGCAATTGACTCTAAACTCTGAAATTGAGATTTAAGGTATTTTCAGGGTTTGCTATAGTAATTAGAATTTCTGCTACAGTAACTAAGGTTGCTATAGCAGCTAGGATTCGTTGCAAACCCAAAGCCCTGAAAATTATGATTGCTATAGTGAGTTCGAGGGATCCTACAATAATTTTAGAGTTTGCTACAATACCATATTTAAGGTTTCTGCTACAGTAGCAATCAATTGGTAGCATTATAGGAGCGAATAGAACGTTGTGAAATCAATTGGCCAGTTCAACTATTTATTGGCAATCAATTGGTGACTTCTAGTAATCAATTGATAAGGTAAAAAATGAATTGTTCTGTAAGTTTAAATGGTCAGATTTGATAGCAATTGATTGATGAAGGTAGGCAATCGATTATCAGGTGGAAATCAACCCGAATGCATCCTATAAAAGAGAGTTTCGAGGTCATTTGAAGTAACCGGTTCTTGAGGATTTGGCGATGAAGTGCTATTGCATTTCCTATTATCAAGAGGCAATCTAAAGATATAAAAAAGCATTCAAAGCAAAGATTTGTGTAAAGTTGTTACTTTCATTTGTATTTATATGTTCGCTTTGTTTTGTGTTGTTTTGTAAGAAACAAGCTGTAAGAGGCTTCTCCACCTTCAAAAAATATTCGAGAAGGAGAAGGATAGTGATGATAGATCATTAGGACTAAGCTAAGCCTTGAAGTAGTCATCTTGGGAAGCGACAAACCAAGTAAAATCTTAATGTTGTACATGTGACTTCAGTTTGTTTTGTGCTTGTATTTTCTATTATTGTGTATTTTATTTCTACTACACATTCAAACGACAAACACGAGATCAAGATGAAACAAATCGGAGTTATTCACCCCCTCTAGCTCGCATAGGTCCTATCAAATGGTATTAGAACGAAATTGCTCTTCATTGGACTAACTGCCAGATGGAGCACAAGGCTAAAGGGAAAAAGAAGAAGTCACATTCTTAAGCCCTTCAATATCAACGAGTCATCACTCATCAGACTCACTATCAAAAGAGCTCAATTTCGGAATGAATCCTCAAGACAGATTCAATTTCGACATCTAAGTACCTCCGCTATTTGGATTAGGAAGTTTTTATCAATGGAAAGATAGGGTTAAGAATTTCTTGCACAATGGACATCAACAATTGGTTCATCCTAATAGAGGGATTTGAAGCTCCAATGGATAGCAAAGAAAAATTCCTTAAGAAAAAGAAATTGACCAAGGAACGACTTTAAAAATCGAAAATAAATGACAAAGTAATTAAAATTTTAAATAATTTAGTTTCAAACGACATTTTGTATAGAATAGGAATATATCAAGTTAAGAATCTATAAAGTAAGTTTGTCAAACTTCATAAAAATTATTGATAAATAATTTGAAAAGGAGATAAATCATCAGAGATTTCATTCTGACCCAATAATTCATTGTACGAACGGGTGAGACAATCAATCGAATATATATTTCGCACCTATAATTTTATAATAAATAAATAGATCACCTTTTACAGAAGAGTTAACATCTCGCATTTGACAGGATAGACCGACCAAAAAGGATGTGTCCCCGTCCATAACAGTGATTCAACGATCCACATTATTAAACTGATGGCCTGTAATATTAAATCAATGATGACTCTACCAAAAGGAGGTGCATCTACCCCTTGAAAAGGTGCCTTGACAATGGAAGCAGGAAGGCAGTGTGTCAACTCTTGCATCGTCATTTCATCGTTCATCAATTTGAATCTTTGTCTTATCGATGAGTTGAATGGTTAAACCCTTTTTGTTGGACCAATCTCATTAGCTCAGAGAGTTTCCAATGACATAAGATGTTATAATAGTCTTCTAGTGCTTTTAGGTGTTTGTTTTTTTAAGAGTAATTAACTCAGCTAAGAGACAGTAAGGGCGTGAACTACATTTAATATCTTATTAATATTATTTATTATAAATTCATATTTATATATTTCTTTGTATATCTCTTTATCCATACTAGCGTGAAAGCTTTTTAAACACTAATTTGGTCTAAATTTTACTTTGCAAATGCTTATTTCCTAATGCATAAAGAAGAGGTATATATATACTTTTGTAAAAGGTGAAATTCGCTATCTCAGCAATCCCACACGGTCGGCTCCACGACTATCTATGAGGAGGTAAATCGAGAAGATACAATTGACCACGACGGAAAAAGACATTTCTCGGCTTCAGAGATTCAAATCTTATCCATTCTATAATTCCTTACCCATTTTTATTCACGACCATCTGTTGTATTGTCTGACTTCGCCAGGATCAACTCAGCTATAACTCAGAGACAAAGAAAAGATATATATACGTACCTTGATTGATTGGATCTTTGAGATCATAAAATCACACCCCACCCCACCCAAAAAAAAAAAATTGTTGACTAAATCCAACCAACGAAACCAAGAAGTCACTGTCAACATCCGGTCAGTCTTCTTCCAGAGACCCACTTGCTCAATCAACACTCTGAAAGTCTAAACCTACCCGTCATTCACGGGTCAGCCATTCCACAAACACTGACAGACTTCCCTTTAATCTCTTCTTCATCTCCTAAATACTCAATCAATCCGGTAAAAAAACTAATAAAGCGAAAGAGGAAGATCTTTCGAGTGTTGACATATAATTTATTAAAATGATATATTTCGATCATCCTTATTCGTCACAGTATGAAAGTAACAGCTACTAACTAAAAGATAAAGAAAGTTAAGCAGATGGTGAATGGAGTACTGTCACTGATGCTTTCTTTACTACTCGTCAACTGCCCCATTTGAGGTGGAAACAAGCTTCTAATTATAAGGCCTCACAAGTCTGTGCATGCGTTCGGACTTGCAGGCTTGTGGTTGTGCTATGGGGAATCTTCTTTCATGCGGAGTTCCCGGCGGCGTCGGCAAAGTTGTGCTCTCCGACGGCACGGTCCGTGAGCTCTATGGGCCGACACCGGCAGCCGAGCTGATGGTGGAGCACCCTCATGAATTCGTGGTCGACTTGTGCTTGCTAGCCGCTGCCAATTACACCAGCAAGGTAATACCGTTGTCCGCCGACCACATGCTTGAGCCGAGCAAGGTGTACGTGATGCTCCCCATGGCCGGCACGATGGCTTCGGCTGGCTTGTCGACGGTTGAGGCTCGTCGGGCCTTGGCAATGGCTAGGCAAACGATGAGATCAAGCACGAGGGGCTTCTTGGGAGTGCTTGGGGGAGGATCCAAGGAGGCAATTGAAGCACCGACGACCGAAGAGAAGAGCAAGGCGGGGGAACGGAAAGCATCTATGGCGGAGTACGGTGAAGGGGCGGCGGCAAGGCCGGAGGTTCTGATAAGGCAACAATATCTGTGCCCAAGGTGGAGGCCAAGTCTAGACACCATTTTGGAGATGAGCTTGGAGAAGCACAAGGTGCCTCACTGGTTGTTTTGACATGAAATTAATACAATGTTTTAACTAAGCATGTCATGTAGTTTTTACTCTATTGCAATCTTGTTTTATATAAATGTCTAATTAGAATTTCTTTATAAAAAAATTATATGGTAGTCAAGAATATAAATATGTATAAATTTATTATTGGGTAGGTGAATCAAGGGAAAATCATCTACTTGTTATTTTAAAAAATGCTTAAGAATTTTTTTTCAAGTCATTTTCATGAGAGTTATAACTAATCTTCCTTAGTCTCCAAAGGTATACCTTATCCTATTAAGCTCCAATTACTACCATATCATTTGATTGTGACCTAGCCTCATTTGATTAAAATATTAGTAAAACTAAAATAAACCCTAGACCTTTGCTTTCTACAATGTCCTCTTATTTCTAGTCACTTTTTTTCAATAAAATTCCATCCACTAACTCTCTTTTTGATTGGTGAATTCCAAGTAAGAAGACATGTAAATACCTGTATACTCTCGCAAACATAGTGTTACTCAATCTTACTACAGACATTATTGTCAGAGTTATACTGAATTAAAAATTATAGAAATTCAAATTTAAACTTATCTCTATTAAGTTGGCCTTGCTCACATAGCTTGCTTGGGAAGGCTGGACAGCATCGCTACTGGAAGTCCAATCTTTCCCGAGTGACCCAAGCTCGAGTGGGAATCGTGCCCAAGCAATCCGAGTGAGTCAACACTAGTGAGTAATGCCCGAATCCGAGTAGGTCGCTGAGTGGCAAGTCGGGAAGGAGAGAAGTCAAGGTATGTGTTTGATATAATTTTCTTAAAATAAATTCGTCCTCTTCGACAATACTCTGAGGTAACAATGGATATTTGTTTTTAAGAAACAGCGACAAAACCACTATTTCAGCTTAGCACAGATTATTCGTGAGGAGCTAAGTATGTACCCAAACAATATCATAGAAGAGCTACTGAGTGAGTCGTTGGATAGAGAAGAGAACGGAGAAACGAGCTAGAGTTTCTACTCATTATTTTTATGCATCTCTTTCTTCTACCAAAGGAGGAGCCTCCTTATATAAGGGCTCTTATCTTTAGCTGCATTAAATGACCAAATAATAATCATTATTCATTGCCTTCATATTGTAACATTAACAACTAACCATCAATGGTTGGTTGTTTCACTCGAGTAGGTACGAATAAGTAATTAAAGCGTCTGTTATACACTTTGAGCAGATAGTGAAAAATAAATTCATGTGGCAAAAGTAGGTTGATCCACTTGGATAAACTTTTCTCTTGATCGATTTGATATTTGACATGTGTAAGTCAGACTCGCACACAAATCAGTTGAATTCAATCCAATCTGGATCTTAGATTTACACATACCCCTATAGACTCATGTGTGAAAAAGAGTCTCTCCCTATACATGCTCACAACTTCGATAATTGTGATTCATTATAAACGAACCTTCAAGCCACTCATCCTTCAATGTGAGACTAATATCTTATTCACAATGGAGTCCTACTAATTTTCATCCACCACTTTTATCATTCATATTTTTCCATCTTATCACCTGACTAGTCCTAAATGTGGGTGACCTTTCTCTTAATTCGCCGATCAAATAAATTCAAAAGTATGAGTGGCTTGGTGGTCCAACTGTTCCAATTTTTGACTACGACGACAAATTTCTTATTGGTCCTGATTCGAACCTCGGTGCATGGTAGTATCTACTAGGGCCTTGTCGCTAACACGTGCCCAAGGAGGCAAGTGAGTCCTATTATATATGCCTCTATTCCAATCCAAAACTATTGCAAAATGATCATTTAAGAGATTAAAAAATCTCCTTAATGCCTCGTCACACAAAAGTAATGTCGTAGCTAGCTCTTCTTTGATATTCCCAAAAGTTCAACTCTATCAATTCAGATGAGACTAAGGTCCAATTGGTTATTAAAGAGTTTCTTTTTTAGACAATCCTCCTAATTGCTAATTTTGAAAAATAAAAAATATAACACTTCTTTGAAGTTTCTAAAGAGTCCAACTATGTCAATTGTTAGCTATATAAGGTCGAATGAATCACCGAGGAGATTTTAGAGCATATCCTTATGGTTTGCACTCCCAAGCGTCGATATAAACCAATTTTAGGCTAAAATAAGGTCAAATTGCAATCAAGGTACGATGAATCATTTACTTTATAAGATTGCATGGAACTAGTTAGAGGGATCCAAGAATGAATAACTAGTGTCGTAAAATTCTTACAAACCGATGAAATGATGATAGAAAACATGATTTATATTCTGATTGCTTGCCAATGGCCGACTGTGAACAAAGGATCAACTATCATATGAGGCGTGCAAGACTTGTCTACTATGCTAATATGTCGAATAGAGGGACCACCTCTTCTTTCAATGCTTAGTCAGTATGAATTTATGGACAAAAGTGAAGCAGTGGCTAGGCATCCGACGCAAACTTGCCCAGCATCTCGAGGCTATTACGCACCATCCGAAGCAAATTCTAAGACAGCAGACGCTTGATCAAAGCATGATCGTATTCCTATTTTATGGCCGGTTGCATGTGATTTCCTTATATGGAAATGCACTAATCACTCCTTGTGAGGCAATAGAAAAAATGTACAAATTGTTCTATTAAGGACACAAGCTCGATAGCTCTACAAACAAATAAATCTAACTAACCTCTCGATTTCCTCAACCAAGAACGGTAATCAGTTGTGGAAACCCTTTAAAAGGAACAACATGTTCTAAGTAAAGAAACAAGTACAAGAGAAAAACAATCCTAATCTCATCTTCAAGAATGAATATTATCACAAAGATAAGAGTAGACTTATCGAACCAATTGAGAGATTGAAAATGAAATTGAAGCCTTTGATCAAGAGCAAACCCTTGGGATTTAGATGACCTCTAGTAATTAGAATATATAAATCTAGATTTGAATGGTCATTTGTGGAATAATTAGGTCTACCTAAGAAAAGTGTATATTGACTTAAGTCAAACTTCTATGATCATTAGAAGCCAATGTTTAAATTTGGGTTGACCTAAGGAAATCTTAGGCCACATTAGAGATATCTTGGCTGATCTAACCAAATGTTAGTTAGGCCTACCTTCAAATTTGAAGGTTCCATTATTCATCTTAGGGCGAGTAAAAAATATCAAGGTCAACGTAGCTTTGAATTAGTGGATCATGTAAGGTCAACATACCTTTGATTATTGGATCATATTGTTACTGTTTTTTTTTTTTTTTTTGTAGTAATTCAGGTATCCAGCTCTTCAAATCGATTAATCCTAAAGGTGATCGATCCGACCCCATCAAAAATTTTTCATTGGCCACGACTAATCCTAGAGGTGATCGATCCGATCCTACAAAAGTTTTTCATCAGCCACTAGAATAATTGAAAAACGCAAATAGTGTATCACTTCGTAGCTAGCATTCTAAAGTTGTCTTCCATTGGAGGAAATTAATCTGTAGTACACCGCAGCTAAGAATTGATATGTGAATGCTAGTTAACTCCGGAAGCATTTTGCAGTTGTACCGTAGCCCTGAGGGCTCTTGGATCATATTGTTATAGTTAGAGGTGGTGAATAGACAAGTATCAATTTTCATTGTTAAATCATTTTTGCCTCTGTATTTTGTTAGTTGCACATCAAAATATTAAAATATACATAAAAAATAATAATACACCAATCGATTTATATAGTTCGTAACTTACAGTCTATAACCTGGTAGATTATTTTTGATAACACTATTATATTTTCTCCACTTTACATATTTTTAGGAGGTGAAAAAACTTCTTATAATTTCTATTCTTACATCAACAAACACAAAGAAATGCAAAAATACAATTAAATAACAAAAAAAAATATAAGAATAGTAAAAAGTTATAAAGAAAAAGATCGTTTGGTTGCATTCTTGTCCTAGTAAATTGCTCAGAGGCTTTGAAATGCAATAATACTTTCCTTGGAATCAATTATGAGTGTTTTCTTCAAAATCTATATGAGATCAATTTTTATAAGCCTCTTATTTGAGTTTAGAAATTACTAATAAGTTGATTAATTTTAACATATCAATCGACTAGTTCATTGTTTCATCTAGGTTTGTACTTGTTCGTTCACTGACTAGTTCATTAGTTGGTTGAACCTTGATACATTGTCCATTTTCATCTGGATCTAGATCTATTCATCCATTGATTAGTTCATCGGTCGACTAGTAATTCACTATCAATTGACTAAATCTAAGTTTAATGTTTATGTAATCATACTCTAAAGTGGTTTGATGTGATCATGGGATTTGATGTTTGGGCAAATGGTTTAAATTAGACATTTTATGTGTATGTGTTTGAGCATGCAGGAACTGCAGAAACACATATGAAAAAACTCTAGAGTGTTGACCTAGTGTGACTACGTTGGAGCTTGATGGCTCGATGTCCATAAGATCAGAGAAGATTACATGAGACAAAGTGAGGTACTGCAAAATAAGGAGTATTAAGGCAGCGAGGATGACATATGAAGAAAGCAGACTTCAAAGGCAATGATGTAAAAGATGGTATGGAGAAGAGTCATGAGCTTAGGTGCATTTAAAAGATGTGGGGCCTAAAGGAAAAGAAATTTGATGTGAAGTCAAATTCCAAGGGGGTAAGAAACTACTGACTAAAGAAAAAGAGATTTGATGTAGGCCTATGCTCTTGTATTAAACTACTGACTATAATTAAAAACCCATGTTTTTATGTTGTAGGCTCTCTACAAGTGAAGCTTATCAACGTCATCTGTTGCATAATATTGCCCAAAACAAGTGAAGCCAAAGATGAATTCTTAAATCCACCCGTCTATTATTTTATAATAAATAAATAATAAAAAAGATAAATAAACTATTCTTTTGTTTGAAATAAACATCAGAAAATATTTTCGTACAGTAAACTTTCTTTAATTTTTATTTTCGTCCTCCCAAATAAACATAACATTATGCCCAAAGGCATCCAAGACTTTTGGTTTATTCGATGGTTTATATCATCCTTTACTATAACAATTAGACTCTGTATGTAATTTACAAAGTCCTCACAAACACATACACAAAATCGGTAATATATATAAGCATAATTTAAACCCTTTATAACACTTCAAAATATTTTGGTCGAACCTGATTGCTTGAAACACAATTAAACAAACATGTATTAGGGCTTGAAAAGGAATAATATGTCATGACTAAGAATTCATGATGACAATAATATAGTTTGAGGAGTAGTATTTCCGTAGTGGTTAACTGTAATTTCTCGATTTACCTTCTATGATAGTCGTGAGACTGACCATGTGAGACCGTTAGGTTGACAGATTTTACCTTTTGTTGCAGAGGTGAGGTGAGTTCCTAGGATTAGTGTGTACTTAGTACTAAATGACAATTCTAGATCTTGAGAGGAGCAATATGTAGCAATTAGGTGTATAAGAAAGAAACAAAGGTTAGAGCTTTCAGGAGTTCAATAGATGAGTAGAGTTCAAATCTAAACATTTTGAAAAATTGATGTCTTGATAGGAAAGTATTTTCCAAGTTTGGCAAATGACATGAGCCGATGAGCAAAATTTGTCGTCTTCGGCTAAAAATAGAAATTCATAATCTAACGGAATAACTATTCGTTAGTTTAACTATAATACATATACCTTATTTTGGACCAATACTTTTGTTGGAACCTAATAACTCAAAATGTAAATTAAGATGAATCTCAAGATTCTTAAACTCTTCTTTTGAAATCCTTACCTATTCCACCACTCGAAACCTTCCCTCATCAACATCTATTAAACTGAAATCTAATTAAGATTAAAGAAAAATTAAAAGCTAAAATAAAGATTTCAGACCTAAACGGCCCCCCCCCCCCCCAAAAGTGGCCTGATCATTGCATTCCTCCTCCCCTGAAATTGTACATTTTACTATATTTAGGCACCCAAAAATATATTATATTTACACACAATTATCATTTAATAATTAAATTAATAAATAAACACTAATTTTTTCTCCTCGGCTCCGCGTAAAGACCATGAGAATATATAACACATATGCCAAGAGGACTTTCCTGACGTGGAAGAGTCTTATTGGCCGATAGGTAGGGCCCGGATTGGGGACCGCTCGCAGGATAAAGACGGGTGGATAGGTGAGCGAGTCGAAGAAGTATCTACCCCCTCCGAAATCGTAGAAGGCAAGAAAAACAATTTCTATAAAGCGCCGCCGCCCTATTTATTTTCGTTTTTTGATTATTATTAAATCCGTAACACCAACCGAGGGGAAGGGAGAGAGAGAGGGAGAGGGGTTGGATGGACGCCGACGAGGAGGCGATCTCTCGCTGAGCGTCAAGGATTCGCGGTTCCTTCTCCAGGTGCGCGTGGGTTTTTTTGTAATGGTTTTTTTTTGTTTTCTGAATTTTTGTTATTGGTTTGGTTTTGGGACGATGTCGTTGGATGGTTTTGACGAAAGCCCGTTTTCGTCTCTGGATTGGCTGTTTCTGTGATTGCGATTAGGGTTATCGCTTCCCCTTTGGGGGATTTTGTTCCAGCGGATTTTCGGGCGGACATTTTCAAGGGTTTTCAATGTAGGTTTTCTATGGCCATATATTTGAAGACTTTCTTGGCTATGTCCTTATCTTTCTGCGTTCTTGATCTTTGTGGGTTCGGTACGGGATAAAAACTGTTTTTAGGCATTCAATTGATCTTTTATTTTTGTTTTTTTTTACCCTCTTCTATTTCAGGTGGCTGGATCATTTGTCGAGCAATTTGGGTATGATTTAGGTTGTCTTAGGAATGAGGGATTCCTTTGGCGATCGAGATATTTTGTTTGGATCGCCGGGAGGATTTGGAGATGAAATGCCCGAAGGGAACAATGATGGGTTTGTTTATAGGAAAAACGGGGAGGAATTCCCAAGTTTTGAAGAGTTTTGTGCGCTGGTGGATGACAATCCTGGTTTAACTGAGAAGGCGTTCAATAGTGTGAATGGATATAACCATCTAGAAGACATCTCTATTTTAAATTCTGGAAACAAGGACGAAGCATTCATTGAGGAGATAAAGGATGTAAATGAAAAATCTGGTTGTTTTACTGGAGTTGAGGAAGAAAGAAATAAACTTATTATAAAGCAGGGAGTCTCAGCTGAAAACCAAAAAACAGTTGCAGCAAAAGACTTAACTTACTTCATATCGGATAACTGGAAGGGTAATTCTGTTGAATCTATGAATAGAGCTGGATTATGTGTTGAGGATATGAAGGAGACTAATGAAAGTTGTGAGAGCCATTTGCCATCTTTTGAAAAAAATGACCTTGTTGTGGGCCAAGGTCTGTGTGTTATAACTCCAGATACAACTACAGATGTGCTACCTAGAGAGTCTTTGAGCACAATTTGTTTTGATTGTGGCGGCAGAGGTATTCATTCCAGTGCCGATAACAGGAAGGAGAACACAGAATCATATGAAAGATCTGTTCGGTCTGTCAAAATGGACGGTTACTTTGACTTAGAGGACAAACAGTTGTTAAAGGGTGCAAAGATTATTGATGAAGAAAAGCATCATAGAATTCCAAGTCTGTCATCATCACTAAAATTTACAGATGTTTCTGAAACTTCTGCAGCAGAAGATGCCTTAAAAGTTGAAGATTCAATTGCTCAGTCCCACAATGAGAAAGGTTCCAAGAGAGGTGGAAAACCTCCTCTGGGTTATTCTGGACTAACAATTGATTGCTCCTCAATCAGTGTTGATGGATTAATGCCTCAGCAAGTGGAACCTTGCATTGCTCTTTCTGATAACATGAATGCTACATGTGTTGGCTCTTTGGTAGCTGGTAAAGTGGAGGACACACTCCTTATAGATACTGACAGACTTGAATGTAGCCTTCCCAAGGATAAACTACCTGTATTAGATGGTGGCAATGATGAAAAACACGAGCCATTTGATTCACTAGATGACCAGGGGTTATGTTCAAGTTCCTTGAGAAGGCTGAGACAAGATGGTTTTTGTGTTGAGGGAAAATTTGTATCACCTCAGCAGATTGTTGATGGAGCTGTTTGTCTTGTTTCAAACATAGCTAGAGGATTAAGTGAAGGTTCCTTTGAGGAAGTTGCTTCTTGCTTCTCAGGAGAGGGATCATCCTTGCAGCAACCATTCACTGCATGTACTGCTGCATTGGGTCACTCTTTTGATCCTTCACTAGGAACCAATTATGACAGAGCAGCCATTGGTAATTTTAACATGACATCTACTAGCTGTAGCAATGTAAAAGAATCCTGTGGAAAGGTGAGTGAAGGGGGGACAGTTGATTCAAAACTTGATCCTACGATTGTCTTTAGGCGAACCAATCCAAAACGTGCTGTGTCCTTTAGAAACAAACAGATGGATTCAAAGCCCAATCACTTAACCAGAAAAAGGAATAAAGCAAGGAAATGCAAGACTGTAGCTGATGGTAGTTCATCGTTTTCAATACAAAATAAACCCACAAGGAAAAGAAGCTGCTTCAATAGAATGGCACGAAGATCTCTCTGGGGTGAAGCTTCCAACTTAATAACATCTTTCACAGTAAATTATGGGCCTGGAACATCCACTTTTGTTCTGGATCAGATTCAGAATAAACCCTTTAAAAGAACTCAGTACCAAAGAGCTAAAGGGGAAATACAAACTGGTAGCAGGGGTAGTATTGTTAAATCATTGCAAACACAATTATCCTTTTCAACTGATTCTGTCCACCTAAAGGATGAAAATAATCGGCAACTGAATGTCCTGAATGTTGCTGATTCACATTGTTCTCTGGAAGGGCGTAATATTGCTTTACCAAACTCAAGTGGTACTACTGAAGTGGGCATACCCAATATACATGGTGAAGCTGGTGAACCCTTGATTCATATGCTTGCTCATGGTGTATCGTTTGTTCAACAAGATGGACAGCAAGCTGATAAGGACATTGAAAGTACTCTAACACAAGATGTATCTGTTGATGACATGCTTGGGGAGTGCCCTGGTATTTCATCTGAAATGGGCCTGGAATCCTTGGTTCACACGGTTGTTGACAAACAGTTGCTCGATCAAGAATCTTCACCCGACTCTGATATTTATAATCCAGTTGCCAGTGCCATTCCTACTGATACTGATATTTTGAGGCTCCAGGATGCTGGAGAAGATCATGAGTCAGTTTTACCATTGGATATGCAGCATCAAACTGGAAATAAGAAAGTCTTGGTAGAAATAGTTGAAAAGACCAGGCAAAAAGGATATGACTTATATGAGGATACTTTGATCAATGATAAATTTCAGAATTTAAAGACTGAGAACATTGCTGCAGAGCCTTTAAAATATGTTAGGAAGAAACGCAATGGATATAGGGGAAAAAATCTTGTATCCTTAGAGTCTAAAAACGAGGCCAACATGAAAGCTTCCATGAGGTCATTTCTTGGTGAGTCTAGTATCCATGGAAAGGCAGAATTGGACCACAGTGAAGAACCCTTGCAAGAGCCGGAGTGTAAAACCTGGACATTGCCTGGTAATTCTATCAGGAATATACAGCCAGAAGGAGAATTGTTTATGTCTGATAAAATTAAAGGAAAGAAAGTAACAAAAAGTGACAGAATGAGTTTGGTTAAAGGGAAAGCAACTAAAACTGATTCTTCAAGATCTCACAGACTGAAATCTTTTGACAAAAAGAAACATGATGCAGTGAAATTAGAGAAGACAAGAAACAAAAAGAAAAACCAGCTGCTAGATGCTAGCCAGGAAGTTTGCAGGAGCACGTCAGGGTCTCCAACATTAACTTGTAAGTTAACTGTAATCGATAATGAGGGATAAGAGAGAATTTTTTGCTTGTTATCAAGCCTAAACTACCTCAGTTTATAGATTTTAGCACCTTTCCTTTTAAAATCTTAGCCTGCTAGACATGAGGTACTTATGATAGGATTGACACACTTACTGTCGCAATGTAACTTTTGACATAGCTCTCTCGTGCTCATTTTGGTACCTGCAGGTAATGAGTTGGAACTGAAGAACAGTAGCACTGGATTAGATAGTCAATCTCTACAAAAGAGGCAAGCATGGGTGCTTTGTGATGATTGCCAGAAATGGCGATGCATACCAACTGCACTTGCAGATACCATTGAGCAAACTAACTGTAACTGGTATGGAATTGCTACTGCAATTTTGCACTAATATATCTTATATATCTTATATAATGTTTTATGATTTCCTCTATTCTACTTTAGAAACACTTGCGCTTAAATCCTATATGGTTTATGGAATGGATAAATAAATGGCTATTATTGTTTATTAGTCATTCAGGAACTAATCAGCATATTTAATGTTTACTAGAATATTTCTTCTGATGTGAGACTTGATTCCTGGGACAATAATCTGCTCTTTGTCAGATATAGTACTAAAACCTGAATGTTTGATGTGGAAAAAATCTGAAATGATTTGCATTACTGAGTATTTTCTGTGGGAGTTCAATGCATTTTGATCATTTGATCGGGAGAAAATAGAAGCTTTAATGCATTCAGGCTGCAGTGCCAGAAATTGAGATGTGTTCTTTTTGATGTTAAATCTTAGATTTCTGTGAGAGAGTATCCCACATAAAATCTTTTAATAGATTGACACTAAACTTTAGACATCCTTTTTTATGGTCAATTTTATGTTAATGACAGAGTATACCACATAAATTACTTAACATTGTATTTTTGCTAGCAGAGAGTTTTGATTGGCTGTCATATAATTATACTAATTCATGGTGCTTTAGGGCATTTTGAAGTGGTTACATTTTGAAGTGTCAAGGTTTTGTTTGGTAACTAAAACTTCTCTATTTTTAGTTTGCATTTTTTTGGAAACTAAAATAAAATCATTCAGAATAAAAAGAAACAATATTTATCACATCATTCACTTCAATAAATGTAAATGTGTAAAAAAGTCAATTTTAAATATTTATTTTATTTATTTTTTCAACTTTAAGATTCTATTTTCTAAGAAACGAAATTATAATAAAGTCATTAAGAATTAAAAAAATCACATCATTAACCTCTAATGAATTTAAATGTTTTAAAAAAGTCAATTCTAAATATTTATTTTCAACTTTAAGATTCTATTTTCTAAGAAACGAGAAAAGATTTTAGTTTAATAAAATTCTGAACCAAACTGGGCATCATTACACAAGGACAGCCTCTATCCTGAATCACCATTTGCTTTTATTGGACAATTCCTGTGCTCAACTTGTTTATACAAAAGGTTAGCCACACCAATTGAATAAAACCTTAGTGAAATGACCAGGATACACATGCATTTTGATAGAACAATATCTAAAATATCCTATCAATGACCCATGGAATTAGCAAATAGGTCGTACATATGGCCTTGGAGAACTCTCCAATTTTAATTGAGATGATTTTCCGGTTGCTTTTTTCCCACTTGCTTGTGTTGCATAACAAAAATCTGCTAGAGAAGAAGATGATTTGCTCATCCCATCTCACCTTCTTTCTGCTCTGATTAATCCATTTTTAACCTAACAAGAATACTTTGGTGACTTTAATAATTGAAATCATAACATACTCTGCTAATTATGACGGCATGCATTTCAGGCATTATATTTCATTTTCTCTATTTGCTCACATGTTCTCTTTGAATTTGTATGAATTTAGAGGTATCTTTGTTTTAGTTTTCATTTTGCTTGCATGAGTATAATGCATCTAATATCTCTCACTCTAAAATCTACATGCCGCATATGTTTGGTGGTTGTCATGATATTTCATTCCATCTTGCAGACAAATAATGATAAATATAAAATGAAGCAATGCAATAAATATAGTGCAAAAAATATGATAATAAACAAATTAATTGCAAGTAAAACAATGTCAATGATTGGATTTTTTTAATAAAGAACAATATGATAAGTTTTTGTATGTTTTTTATATAAATAATATTTGATGATATACACAAATTTTGAGGAAAACCAATTAAATATGAAAAGGAATTTTCAAAGAGAAAATGTGATAATATTGAGATGGTTCAAGCTTTGTAGATGTTAAAGTCGTAGATTTATGTCAGCTCTAATTAGTGTGATGATATCCTCTTTTTTTCCCTTCTGTTGATGTAGATTTTTTCTGTTTCCTTAGTTTTTTTACAGTTATTGTTGCTGCAGTAACAATATATTTCTGAAGGACTGAAATGTAAAATTTCAAAATTTCTAGACTAGAATGCAAAAATACAAGTAATGTTACTACTGCAACAACATATTCTTCTTTCTTTTACCTTTTTGTAGTTTTTGCTAAATGCAATTGCTTAATGTTGCTCAGCTTTTTACTACCGACCTAATCCCAGATACTTCATACTTCAGTAATTTTGTACATGTTTGAGCTTGAGAGGAAGGAACTTTAGCTTCTTGCCATGGCTCCAGTTCACATGCCAAGAGTAAAACATCGCTGTCCATAACAAACAGAATAATTTGTTTGGTGAAAAATTGTTTTAGTTTTCTACCTTTTTATCAATTCACTAGATTCTTTCATGTATTTGAGTCAATAACTCTCTTCTATGTTCTTTAGATGACTGTTTTTTGGTGAGATATGCATTTTTAAGGATTTTGGGTGATGTAATGGCATGTTTGATTGGCTTGGAACTGATATGTGTCTTACAGATCCCTTTAGCTATGCACTAGACTTACATGTGTTATAATATTTACAGGACTTGCAAGGATAACACAGACAAGGCATTTGCTGATTGTTCTATACCACAAGAGAAGACAAATTCAGAGATAAATGCTGAATTGGAGATTACTGATGCTTCCTGTGATGAAGATGCTGCTAAGAAAAATTATGTTTTACCTGTAAAGTCAAAATTAGGTTGGTAGGATCATGAGCTATTTGATAAAGCAAATATATCAGTCATATAACTAACATGTACTTGAGCATTTTAACAGTTATCCTTTTGATCCATATTCTTTCCGTCATTTTCAGCTAACCAGCCAGCTCCTTGGGTACCTGTCAAATCCAATGTGTATCTCCATCGTAATCGAAAAAATCAGACAATTGATGAGGTTTGGGGCAATATCATCATTTAAAACTCTTTTATGCAGTAGTGTAATTAGTCTTTGATTTTCAGACTGAGTTCTGTTTTCCGTAAGAAAATCTTTTACGCACGTCTTCACTTCATAATTATCTTGAGTTTTCTTTGTGGAACAATAGATGTACAGCAGTTGTCAATGCTGACAATGTTTTGGAGTTAATTGAGAAAATTTCTTTACCTTTACTTTTCACCCTGCATAGTGTGGGAGCTATCCCGATATGTATCTTCCCTAGGCTCGATGTGATTACCGTTATCATGGTATCTTTGTTTTATACATCTATTAAGAAAATGGGAATACTACTGAAGTGTGGCTTACATATATTTTTGCTGCTTTTAGTAACAAACCAATATTTATGCTGAAGTTGGTTTCATGTAAGGTAAGGATGTTGGGATCTGGAGTAGATTTTCTAGATTAAGAAACAATTCTAATTTTGGAATTTTTTTCTTTTTTCCACTTAGGAAAGATACTATAAATAGGGTAAGTAGTAGTACAGCACACAGTGAGAGATGAAAGACAAATAGGACATGTGACCAACATGAATATTAGGATAAAAATGGGCAGGAAGTGTACTCCAATTGTCAGGGTAATTACAAGGGAAACTTTAATCAAGTTGGGTATCTGAATGGAATAAAGATATATATGCTGGTGATAAATGTCATACAAATTATGATTTAATCTAAGGAATGCTCTACAGATATGTTGCTGTGTGATTTTCCATTTTTTCCCCCAAAGAAGTGTGTTAAACAAAGGAATTCTAACTAGTGAGAGTATTTCATTTCGCCTCTATTTTTATTAAGAAATTCAGACTGACCAGTTAAATCAGTTCAACCAGGATTGGAAAGCAAAATTTATCCAGTCCAATTAATAGAAAACATTCAGTTGAAGTGGAAAACCAAATCAGTAGGGTAAACGATTCACCCTTCAGTTTTAGCTTCCAAAACGTTTGGTTTTACCTCTTCTGCAAACTGCCTTGAATTTCATTATTGTCAAAATACTCCTTAGCCTTTGTCTGCAAAATGCAACTTCATTGTTTATAATATGTAACTATTGGGGTCAAAATGTAATTTTATTATTGTTTGTGCTTGAATTCTCTCTCCGAGATGCTATCCCATTAAGCTTGAAAATAAGTCATTCACTGACCAGTTACCACAAGAAATGTTTTTTGCCTTTCCTCTAAATTTGATGCTTTGAAACATAGTGCTAGTCATCAGTATATAGCTATTCCTCCTGTGTTACTTTAGTGGGTGGCATACCTCTTAGGTTCATCTGCTTTATCTCTTTTAAAAGAACTGTTTTTTCATTTAATTCTTTCTTTTTAGATGAATATGCAGGTTCTCATTGGTTTTTGTCCCTATCATCATCATTTCCCCTTTGTTTGTTTTTATAAAAAACAGATCATGGTTTGTCATTGTAAGCCTCCTTCAGATGGCAGTATGGGTTGTAGAGATCAATGTTTGAACCGGATGCTCAACATAGAGTGTGTCAAAGGAACCTGCCCATGTGGGGAGCTTTGCTCGAATCAACA
This sequence comes from Curcuma longa, assembly GCF_044706935.1. NCBI lineage: Eukaryota > Viridiplantae > Streptophyta > Magnoliopsida > Zingiberales > Zingiberaceae > Curcuma > Curcuma longa. The sequence goes on from NC_133864.1 coordinate 2,162,097, forward strand.
GGTCTGCATCTACTACTTATTGGTTGAACATATGGACTCTGTTTCATAGTAAAATTTTTGGAAGCAGTTCCAGAAACGCAAATATGCCAGACTCAAGTCGATTCCTTGTGGGAAAAAAGGATTCGGGCTCCAGTCGCTTCATAATGTATCCTGTGGACAGTTTCTCATTGAGTATGTAGGAGAGGTAGAATTAAAATTCCTTTTCTGTTCTTCTTACTTGTTCTTTTTACAATGGGATAGATGTGTATATGGTGCATCAATATGATTTATCGCTCTTCTAACAAAAGTTCCAATTTTTCTTTAATTTATTTCCCTCATCAATTGACAATAATGGCAATTCAACATACCGACAAAGTTGACTAATCATCTTGCTCTTTCTTTTTGATAATTAACTTCACTGAGTTCTCAGCTAATTTTCTAGGTGCTTGATTTTGCTACATATGAAGCCCGTCAAAGAGATTACGCTTCCCGAGGTCAGAAGCATTTCTACTTCATGACCTTGAATGGTGGTGAGGTTTGGCCTATTCATCTTACCCTATCTTTTAAATACCATTGCTCTTTTAGTTTGTCATAGCATTTCAATGCTAGTCTGCAACATATTTTCCTTGGCTTGCAGTATGTAAAAAAAGACGTGTATTTTCTTCACTTATTACTAGTACCATCACTTGCAATACTTTATGGAAAACATTAGATGATTGAGTTTTTTTTGTCACATTGTGGTTAAAGACAAATAAAAATCTGAGTCCTAGTGGGGGCAGGAATCATGGATGATTTCTTTTCTAAAATCATGAGTGCAAGTTGTGGTTTTGTCGTACCCTTGCATCGATTGATGCTTGTAAATAATTTTCAATATGGATATCTTTACAACACTGCTACTGTTATAGGTTACAGAAAATGTTAGATGGTTGAGGCTTTTTTTAAATATTTTGTGCTGACAGACAATAATATCTGAACTGTAATGGGAACAGGATTCCCAGATTATTGCTTTTTCAAAATAATGATAGCAAATTTTTTACATTTCCCAATTATTAATTCATCACTATCTTCCATCAAGTAGGAGAAAATTAACAGAAAATATCAGCTACATATTAGTCAATCAGGTGGATCTTATGCATGTTGGTTTGTTAATTTTCTTCAGATAACTAGCCTTTTTTTTTCCTACATGATTCAGGTAATAGATGCATGTGCAAAAGGAAATTTGGGACGTTTTATCAATCATAGTTGTGAGCCTAATTGTCGGACTGAGAAGGTTTTTTTTTTACTCTATTTCAGCTTTTACTACATGTTATTAAGCATGTGATGCATATTCCAGAGAGCATTCACTATTCAAGTGTTTATCCAGTAAGGTGTAATTTGTTTCAGAGAGCATTCGCTATTTTAACTAAAAATTGGAATTTTCAACTGTAATGCTTAACTTGGATCAGTTCATTTTTAATATTTGCAAAGGGACTTTATGTTCAAAGTTCAAAGAAGCTCTGTCTCTGATTTTTTAATCAGCAGCATAATATAACCAAGAAAACAAGTGTGTTGTTAGTTAAGATTCTGCAAGTAATTTTACTGTAAAATAAGCTGATGCACATTGTTAATTCTTGTTTTATTTTTTAAAGCAATACCGTCTTATGGAGTTGTGTCAGCTCTATTTACTGTAACATATTATTTTTATTAATGTATATCACACTTCAATGAAACACAGTCTAATATAACTAACATATCGACAACAATTTATTTTGTATATCCTCCTATTAAATGTGAGACGCTCTACTGACGCCAGTCTCAGTCTTTGTTAGTTTTGATTTCTCTATGCTGTCTCACGTCAATACATGGCTGTTGCTAACTATGTCAACCATATGGTTGTTGCAGACTGGTCTGCCTTGATTTCACCTTGGAGTCGAGAAACTATTCAGCTTAATACCATATGTTCTAATCACCTATAAGAAAACAAAATTTTTATTTTTGTATTTTATTTCATGCTTAATGTATATTGGACGTCAATAATATGACTAATATATCAAAAACAATTTAAGGTAGAGTAGGATCCTCTCTACTGATATCAGTTTGTAAGAGCATACTGTTAGGTCATGCTCCTGGTGTTTGTGCATTAATTAAGGATTGTTGATATTTAAAACTTGGATTGGCATGGGTGAAGCTTAATTATTTTAGAATGAAAGAAACATAAAGAGGTGAACTAGAGTAAAATAAGCAAAGAAAATTTCACATCGAGAACTTCAGCAAATCAAGCCTGTAAGAAGAGAAATAAAGTGGTGACAGAGATAGGGAGAGAAGACGCTTGAGAGGGGAAGATAGCTTGAGTTAGGAAGAGGCGGCTGGGAATGTGTGGTATGTGGTGAGAGAGAACATGTATAGAGGAGAGACTTGCTTGGTTACTATACTGGCTGTCATGTTCTGTTTCTTTTTACATCCAATTTCTTTTGTTATCTCGATAAATTGTTAAATATGTTTTAATTTTAAAACAAATATCCTTTGTTTATGTTCATTTTCCCTAGTATATAACTTGTTAATATATTATATAATTTGGTTATATATTTTCTTGACAAGCAGTGGATGGTAAATGGAGAAGTTTGCATCGGACTATTTGCAATAAGGAATATAAAAAAGGTTACATTTCATTATTTTAAATTCTTTTCTTTATATCAGTTGAACTAAAGCTATATGTTTGATGTTTTAGGATTGCCTACCTTATCTTCAAATTTGTATCTGTTAATAGCAACAGCTGTAGCTTTCATAATAGGCATGCAATTTTCCATTTTTTTTGTGGCAAATACTAATATATATTATGCTTGTGAACATGTAATTGACATAGAAAAACATTTTTAAGGGAAAAATGTACGAAGATAGTCTTTTTTATGCATTGAGGAATTGCACTGAATGAATGGAACAAAAAAAAGCAACACTGTTATTTGAATTGTATTTAGAATAATTTAACATTGAAGTAGGGCTGTAAATGAACTGAACGTTCATAAAATAAGCTTGGTGTTCGACTTGGTAAGAGCTTGTTTATGTTTTTTCAATATATACAAGATTAATTAAATGAATAAGTTTGAACAATTCATTAAATTAAATGAATAAGCTTGAATACATATATGTTTAACTCCTTCTTTCGTGAACAACGTTCGTGAACGATGTTCATGAATACTATTCGTGAATAACCAACCAAACAAACTTAAAATATAAAAGTTTCAAACAATGAATTGAGAGTTCGATAACATCTAAACGAATCAAACTCAAGTCAAGTTTGAACCAAGCTCAAGCTCATAAAAAGGAAACCAAGCCAAGCATGAATAATCATTTCAACGACTTGGTTCACTTAAGGCTCGGTTTGGCTTGACTTAGTTCGGTTATCTTATCAAACAAGCTTGAATACCATAAAGCTTGACTTGACTTGTTTACAGCCCTTTGAAGAAACAATTCAGTCACACAAAGGCCAATTTTCTGGAGTTTGAGCAGACTTTAGGTAGAATTTAAGTCACATTAAGATCAGGCACCCAATCACTCCAGCACTTTTTTTCCAAATGAAGAAACCCACTTTTTAGAATCCTCCTCACATGTGTCTCCTCAAACATTACCAAACAAGGGATTTCTGATACATAAGAGAACTATATCAACCCTTCATCTAAAAAAAAAAAAAATCAGAAAGTACCATTTCAATCAGAGAGATGGGATGGACAATCAATCAGAGTTCCTTGCTTGGCTAACTTCCATCAATGCCGTTCCTTAATGAGATCATGAGCAGTCACCCACTCCTGAGCCAATCATAGCTCCCAAATGACGAGAACCATCATTAGATAATCGACCAGGATCATTCAGCAGCCAGGATCCTGGGCTCATCTCCTAAACTATTGCTTGACAAGACGCCTCCAACCATCTTATTTCTCCAGAAATATTATGGAAAATTTTTTATAATAACACAGCTGAGAGTCTGAAGTCGTAGATAATGTGGATTTCTCCAGGCATAGCTGGAAGGGCTGTAGCTTAGTTACACCATACTCTCTTGGCTAACCAAAGAGAATGTCTAAGTTCTTCTGGAACTACCATTCATATGGTGGGGTTCTTCAATCAATCTTGTTGATGTTCCATGCCCACATAGACAAGTGGTCAATTATATAAAATTATTCTTGTCACAGCTCAAGTGTTTGGGATAAGTGGTTAACAACATATGGGAGCAAGAGCATTAGAGTTCGAATCCTGTGCATGTCAAAATAAAAAAGGCTCATAACTCTAGGTCATAATGAGCATGAAGGAGCATGTTGAAGAAAGGATGCTTCCTGCTCATTATTCCCGCATGGACAAGTGTGGTGGCCTTGGTCCTTGCCTAACAAGTAAAAAAGCAAGCTTTTGAGATAACTGGTGAGTCAACCTTACAAATTCTTTACATGGATCATTGTCGGACTGCTTCAAGACATCAAGTCTGTATTTTACTTAGGTGCTTGATGTCACTGAGTCTGTTATTGGAATAAAGGAAAATATCCTAACCATCAAAATTTCATTTTAGCCATTAAGGTGCTACAAAATCTATCCTTTTAAAATTTTGCTTGGCAGCAGATGTTGAAAATCAGCACAAAGTAACCTTCTCTTATACAGCTCCTTTTGCTTTCCTACATAGTTATGTTGGCAGATTGAATAGTGATTGTAGTACATCTGCATGATATCACTTTTGCTCGTGGAAGAAAAGCACATCTTGGAGCAGAATGCTATGTGAAATCTTTAAAACCCTTCTAATGGGGAATTTCACAATCATATGCACGGTTAATCATTGAAGTGTCAGAAAATTGCTTAGGTGCAGAACATAGGTATGTGGTTCTTTTATAATAAATTTGAGCAACAAGCCCCCTAAGCAGGCCAAAAAGGTTGAATGAAATTAACACCCTTAGAATATCAAATTCATAGGAATCACCAAGTTTAAGTACCATGAAACAACTTATAATAGTGATGTGATGGAAATATAAACCTGCAATAATTGCTGAAACTACTAGAATGTCAAGATCATGCGTGCTTGTTCCTTGTCAATTCAAATTCCTTCAGTGTCCTTAATGGAACTATAGAACTTGAACTTTCTATAACATATTTCAATCTTAAATGCTTGATTAAGTAGGAAATCGTTAGAATTGAAGCTATGAGGGATAGAGGGAGAATGATGAAGTGATTTAATTAATTTAAATATCACCAGTGATTTAGCCTACTTTAGTTGCACTTGTATTTGCATTCTCTTGTTTTAGAATAGATTTTGACATATCTTGCTTATGCTATCTTGTATCTAGGATTCTTTTGCTATTTCTTGTTTATGCATGGTCTTTCCCAGGGTGAAGAACTCACTTTTGATTACAACTATGTACGGATATTTGGTGCTGCTGCCAAAAAATGTGTTTGTGGTTCTTCTGTTTGTCGAGGTTATATTGGTGCTGATCCATTGAGCACTGAGGTAATTGTTCAAGACGATACGGATGATGAATATCCTGAACCCATTATGGCCCACAAAGATAGTGTAAAGGCATCATATATTGATATGTCAAACTCTGATGCCCATGATTTCCTTCTGAAAGATACAGACGTTTCTATTGAAAAAAAGAAATTATTAGATGAGTGTTCTCCAATCTCAATGGCAGATGATTGCCAACAATTGAAAGATACATTATGTGCATCTAGCCATAATGATACCATATTCACTGGTTTTGGCAATTTAAAGGTCCAGAAATCTATTTCTAGACCTATGAACGAGATCAAATTACCAGAAGACAGCTCAAACACATTGGATAATCAAAAGGGAGAGATCCTTTGCTCTCCCTCGACAGATGTTCAGCAAATTAATTCTCCTTCTAAAGCTTCTCCGTCGATTGCTGACCTCATTACTGATTCTGTAAACATTGCCTCAACATCTGATACTAGTAATGAGCAACTAAATATCGTAAAAACTAACATTCCAAAGTCTTCTCAGTCAAGTCATATGGTAAAAAAAATCAAGCCAAGTGTAAAAGCTATTGTGCCACCAAAATCTAAACGATCATCAGTACAATCTAGCAGTGCTGGGTTCGAGAGAGGTAACCGCCTTACTACTAATGGGATTGGTTGCTTTTTGTCATGAATGCCAAAATTTTAATTGGCCTCCCTATTTCTGCAGTTGAAAAAGAACTGAATGAGTTGTTGGATGCAAATGGGGGCATTAGCAAGCGGAAGGTTAGACCTACTCCATTTAATATATGCTTCTTTATGATTATATTCATCATGTTATTCTGTAACATTGATAAGCATTAGTTTTACTTTCTTTTTGGACTATTTTGATATGCTTCATTCATCATCTGTTTTTTAAATGGAAGGTAGATTATATTGATGCTATTCAGTCTTGTTCTTGATTCATTGTAAGGTAATGGTTCCACTAGTTATGAGGTCCAACATTTGGTGTAGGTTACTGAGCAATATTCTGTATAGGTTAATATAAATTTCTTAGCAAGTACAAATTTAAAATGCATATGTAGGAAATATGGGTTGAGTAATCATTTGTGTTATGTGAAGTATAGTGACAATGATGTATAGCTTCATGTGATTAAAAAATATGAGTTATCTATTACTTAAAAGCATGGGTTGTCTATTACATGATACAACAAATTAATCAACCTAAATAACCAAGATAAACAAAATTTGCATTTAACATTTGATAATTAGATTAATTATTCTAAGCAATTTATTATTTTGTGTAAGTGAATATGAATAAAAGGTGTATAAAACAAACAACACTAACATATAATAATGTGTAATGTATAATGCAAGTTAAACCAATTAACATAATTCATACAAAAGAAAATTTAAATCTTGTCCTATGCAATACTTAATGTATGCTTCTTATTTGTCTAGATGTATATTTGGCTAAAGTAGTTAAAGTCTCGTGTCGTGTTGGGCAGCACAGTCAAATAATGACACTAACCAAGCAAGGGTAAGGTATCCATGTCTGGAAGTGAGCTACACAAAATCTTCCACAATTTCTGCCCCTAAAATCAAAATAATTATGATGAATAACTCAATTTACCAAAAGGATTAAGGGTGAGATCCAACCTTGACAAAAGGATTCCTTAACAACCAATCCACTTTTCACCAAAGATAGATAACTTTGTCATAGGCCAACACCAAACCATCACAGAATTCCAACATCAGATCTCAAGAAATTGACCAACGAAAAGAAGGAAAAAAATATATCCTCCACTTACCTGACATAGGCTACAAACCTATGAAATTATCTTGGTGAAGAGATCAAAGGTTGGAATCACAGCCATGGCATCTAATAAACTGTGATAAAGGAACAGAAATAGGATAAAGGATGCTCACTGATAACCAAAAGAATTGAATTGGAACACAATTGCAGGAGCATGTACTTTGGTTTGGGGTTTTCGAGACACAAGATAAGTGGGGGGGGGGGGGGGGGGGGGGGGTTGGAACGCGCAAGGTAAAGAGGTAGGGGTAATGAATAGATTCTGGGAAAGAAACCCTAGATAAACCACTAAACTAGAATTCTCCGTTGAACTGGTCCAGTTCACTATTTGGATCAACCATTACTAACATTAACAAGACTCCTCCACTCCTCAATTTAATCCACATTAACTTTAGGTCCGCCCTAACATGATAAAATTAACTCCAACTCAAGCCTTGCTGGATTTAAAATTGAGCCCTACTTGTTCTAAGCCTCAATTTACCTCACGAAAGGCCTCTCACCTCAATATAATCCCTAAACGATGCTCAAATGAGTCCAACCCCTAAACCTGATTCCCAACCATAGAGGAAAAAAATAGAAGATGAAAATGAGAAAAAAAATCAGAATACAACAGTAACATAAACAGTTTATGTGGATGATTTGCAAAATAATGGTGTAATGTTTTGTGGTATACTCTTAAACCCCATGGAGCTACTAGTTGATTAGTGTTGTGTGGTTACTTGCTAGGCTGAGTGCATGTTGTTTAGACCTGCTTTATCATGCCATTCACTATAATGTCTTGAAGTTATATGAATTGTTTTCTAAATTTTGTTTGCTTAATTACAATCTTATCTATGTTAACCTTTTCAGTTTTACCATCATTATCATGTTTTATCCTCAATGCTTTATTTTTTTTTATTTGTGAACAGGATGCTACTAGAGGCTATTTAAAGCTTCTGTTTTTGACTGCAGCAGCAGGAGATAATGTTGGAGGCACTTCTCAAAGGTAGTTGTTATGCCCCGTATGTGATTGGTCTATTGTTTATTTGATAAATATCTAACAATTTTAAAAGTTAGCTTTTATTCTGCTTATACAGTTGGTTATTATGTGGTGAATATCTAACTTTCCATGGTATTTAGTATACGGGACCTTTCCTTGATTCTTGATGCACTCCTCAAAACAAAATCTCGGACAGTATTGATGGATATTATCAATAAGAATGGTATGCTATATCCTCATGTTTTGCATTGTCTAACATTTTTACAGTGCAAATGAAACTTAATGCTTGAAACATAATAAGCTTTTTTCTTCTTTTTGCTTTTTATCTTTTAGGCTTGCAGATGTTGCACAATATAATGAAGCAGAACCGAAGTATATTTAGTAGAATTCCTATAATTCGAAAGCTTCTCAAGGTTTGCAAATTTATTCATTTTAGTGTCATGTTCTTTTTAGATATGGCCTGGGTTTTAAGTCAACCCAGTCTATAGTACACTTTTGTTTGCACCCTTCACTTGTGGAACTTATGATGTCTTTAATATATAGGCACAAATATTTGTTGTGCAATTGAGTTATTATTTTGTGCTAAAATAACCATATAGTCTCCTTCATTAAATAATTATTTTCATGCAGGTGCTGGAGTTTCTTGCATTAAAAGAAATTCTTACTCCAGAGCACATTAATAAAGGTCCTCCATGTAGTGGGATGGAGAGGTTAGAAGCAAATTTTATTAAAATGTTTTTTGTTGTATTATTAGCTGTATGCATAGACTTAGAAAGGTTTTGCATCATACAATTGCATTGCATTTGTGTTTATTTAGTTCAAATAATGAAACTCATATATGATACTTAGTTAACCTTGATTTTAATCTTCCATGTGTTTGACTTGCTTTTTATATTTATATTTGATATATTAGGAAATATAACCAAAATATTCGATGGGAACTGAGCAAACCATTCAAGTATGATTTGAATCTGGTGGGTAATAATCCAATATCCCATTTACAAGTGACACTTTATAAGTATGGAATGTCAGCTAGTCTTAGGATGGTGGAAATTAGAGTATAATAGTTGCCTTTTCATAGGTCCAATTATTTTTGTTTGGGTTTAAACTTACACAGCCTGCTATTATCTTGTGAACCTCTTCTTGTGCGTGTATCTTTTGTCTATGAATGGATAGGGCTTGGATATTGGTTGGTTTAAGGATGACCGATGTGTTTCTTGTTAATGCATTTGATTATGCATGCCCCATATTAAAGTAACCAAGTTTATCATTGATAAGAAATTAAAAGTTTATAGTTTCTTCTTTCTTTTGCAAATTTCTTTGTCTTTTACCAAGGCAGCTTTTGAACGGCTTATAGATGGATGAGGCAAACAAACACAGCCAAATAGTAACCTTGTCATTGTTGTGCACTATGATGTCATCTATGTATACGTACCATTTCAGTAAATGGATTTTGGATGTGTTTCCTTAGTTTGCTTTACTCATTTGTATCAAGTCAACATTTCCAACCCAATCTTTATTTAGTCTTTCCTCATATTGTATTTCAACATTGTCCTTGTATCTACTGTTACATATCAAGGGGATTAATGACATTTCTTTACAGCTTCAAAGAATCAATGGTGAGTTTAACCAGGCATAATGACATCCAGGTAAACCTAATTATAGTATTTCTGATCTAGATTGACTATATTTTTGCCTCACACTAGTGTTTCTGATCTAGATTGACTAATATTTTTTTGTCATGATTTGTTCTTTCTACCTTGATGTTTTGTTTTGATCACATTGATCAATATGTCTACTAAAGTTGAGTTGTTCTTGTTGCTTTTTCTCCCGTGTCATCTAATGAACTATAGCTGCATCCTACTTTCTTCTGATTGCATTTCAAAACCACCATCATCATTATCATGAATCCATGTTAGTCCCATCCTTTGGTGCATTGCTTTATAAATATCTTTGTCAAATGTCTTTCCTAAAATCTTAGGTGAAAGGGCAGAAAAGTATACAATAAAGCTCCTAAATAATTGTGGCAGAAGTGCAAGAAGTATTTGGCAATCATATATCAATGTGATAGTGTACTATAATGTTTGTACTAGTCTTGTAACAATTGAAACTGTCACAGATAATGATATGTTCTTATAGTTGTAGGTTTACATCAATCTTTCTTTTTTAAATGTATTTGACAAATTATTAGGTTTGGTACCAAAATGGTGTATTTAATCAGCCACACCCCATTATATTTTGCTAATTGTTAATAATGTATTTTAAATAAATTAAACTTGCAATCTAGTCGAGCTCTAGAAATTAAAGGTTTTAGGTTGAAATAGAAGTTTTAGCAATAATAAAAGAGGTGAAAGAGTAATAAAATGGATGCAGAGGAAATCCTTGAGTTATTATTTGGTTACCCAACAATAAATATTGGTGAATTTTATATGAATGGAGATTAAGTGGAAAATTGGAGAGGAGCTTTTAAAGGTATGTGTTATCTTCTTGTACTTGTTAGTAAAAATAAAATTCAAAAGACTCTGGTCTCTTGTACAATTTGCTGAGCTTTGGGTTTTGAGTGTTGCACAATAAAATCATAACCAATGCATATAAACATTATGCATTAGAAATAAAAATATTAAGATTGATGTTCGACTAGGAGAGAAAAGTAGAAAAGTGTAATAGTAGCTTCATAAAAAAAGAGAGAAAATAGAATAAGGTAGTATTATCAATGATGACCTTAGATTCTATATTTTGTAAGTTGAATAAATTCAGGTTTCAGACCTCAAGAGTTCTTAGGATCGAGAAATTAAAATGAGGGGAATCCATTAAGATTAGAGGCTGTGCATTATTTGGTTCAAACATGGAAACCTAAACCAAAATGAATAAAAAATTTCTTTTCTTTTCTACTAAAGTGGCTTCTTTTAATTTGGGTTAATCAAAGCATGACAACATTTTGGTTTGGTTAACCGTGAAAGAAACCAAACCACAATTTTTTTTCTGGTTATTAGAAAATATTTGTCATTGATATGTATTTTAAGTAATTCAACATCATAAAGTTTATGTTAGAAATAGACAATTTGATATGAAAAGTATAAAAAATTATGATGTGGTTGCTAATTCATTTCAATTCAAACCAAACTGAAGTAAACTGATAAAGTTTGATGCTGCTTGCTCCTTTCACAATGTGGGAATCTTTATGTGACATTCTTGTGATATATAAGATCTATTGTTAGACATATCCTCCACGAACAACATGTGTGACATTTTCCGTCGCTTCCTACATACGCTGTGCTACTCGCATGAGATACCCTTCATGTTCTTGCTTCCTTCACATTGCCTTAAATTAGAAGTGTCTCAATCACTCAACATTTTATTTTTCATATATTCTCTTTATTATCTCTATGGAAGATATCATTATAATTGATGACACTGTAGAGATCACAGGGTTGAGAATTTATCTTCATCAACCTTTATTCACACTTTTAGATTTGGGTGAAATAAGATATTTAATATAGAGATTATTCACACGGGGGAGAGATTTATATCTTTGAATAGAAATATGTGCTTGATATGCTATAGGAAATCAGTACACTCAGAATGTGCCAATTAAAGCCTCTACAGATTCGAATGTTGAATTGATACCAGAGGAGGGGAACCATTAATAAATTTGAGAAAGTAGAATACTGGTTAGGACACTAAACTACTTTAGAATTACAAGAGAAGGTATTGTTTTTAGTGAGCATGATCAGCCAATTTTTCAAGTTTTATATTATGATCATTGAAGGTGGCATTAACAATTCTATGACTTGCAAAATGCAAGGCGGTGTCAACAATTTTATAGACTTGGAAAATGCACCAAGGAAAGGTCTTCTATATCAAGATGAATGTCCTTAAATCGTGTGTATGTTTCTCCCCAGATAGTGAAATAGAAGATCTATATTGAGCTATTAGTACCTCCTGATAGACAATCTGAATTTTTGGAAGAGCAAGAGTTAGTTTGCCATAACTAGATTGAGTGTATAAGCAAAGTATAGTGCTATAACACTAGCTATATGGCAGCTTATTTTGAGTTGAACAGCTCATGAATGAATCAGAACTCGGACTTAAACATTCATTAAGTTGTACTATGGAACCAAGCTATCATGAATTTCATCTCTTAGTGCTCGATAGAGAGATATACATAGAGATTGATTGTCACTTCTTCAGTGAGAAGGTGTAATCTATTAAGTTCTAACATATTTTGCTAGCTCCAATAATCAATTTGCAAATTTACTAACCAAGTCCTTAGTAGATCTTGAGATTGCATATATCTATAACAAACCAATTGAGTTTTCTTAGTAACTTGAGCCAACGTAAGTGGAAATCTAGGAACCTAATTATCTATATCATGTAATACAACGTTTGAAAGTGTAATTTTATATTAATGAATAATAAAGCCTAATAATCTTCCCATTGCCTTCTACAATGTTGTGTTTACATCCATTATATTTATCATAGTGAGATTTTCTATGGAAATTATGTTGTTATTTATTTCACTTCTATTTTAATACTTTGATTTCTTTTCTGTTAAAAAATAATCCTGTTTAATAAGTAGCTTGTTCAGACTGTATTGTTACATATGTTGGATGCCCTTCTAGTTCAATTCAATTTCTATAACCATCTTGCATTTCTACTCCAACTGATAGCCATTGCATTTTTATTTTTGATGCTGGTGCTTGCTAGTTGTTGCTTTACATTTGCATATTTGTACCCAAAATATGGGTGAAAAGATGGACTTTCTGTTTATGGACTTTTGTTCCATTGATTATTTACTACTCTAATGTTTGTATGTAGGTTCAACAAATTGCTCGTAACTTCAGAGAGAAGTGGATTCCTCGTGCAATTAAACGAGTTGAACCATCAGACCGAGATGTGGTACCAGATTCACAGCGATCCTATGGTGCTCGGTCTCATTTATCATTCTTTAAATGCCACCTTGATCTAGGCTCAAGAGACAGTGATGCCATTGTGTGTGTTAGTGAACCCATGGAGCAACCAATTATTCCGACTTTACTCAATCAACATGGGGAAACATTTGCAAATTTGACCGATAATAATTCAAATTCTGGGGCAAGGACTCGCAAACGGAAGAGTAGATGGGATCAACCATCTGATGACAAAGTTTCAATTCAACAAAACATCTGGTCAAGAGAAGAGCAAACAACAGAACCATGTTTGAAACTTAAGAAAACTGCTTTTTCAAATGTCGAGTTTAGTTCTACAACTGAAGTTCTGAGACACAGTCAGAGCCAGATTAAGGAGGATTGTGGAGCTTCTAGTGGGAAAGCTTTGGTCCGGCATAGTACAGATGAGGAGGTACCTCCTGGGTTTGGTTCACCACTGAAGAATCATGTTTCTTGTGGTGAAGTGGTTGCAGGTCATCGTCAGGATAGATTTCTCTCGCACATGACTGTGTCATATGGAATTCCTATGACCGCCGTTCGGAATCTGGGAACCCCTGACCGAAAAGTAGACTCTGAGGACCACAATCCTTGGAAAATTGCACCAAGCATTCCTTTCCACCCATTTCCTCCCCTTCCTTCATATCCTCGAGGACAACCAAATCACCAAAATTTTGGAACGGGATGTTTGAACAACAGCTCAGCCCATGCCTCAAGTGCAACACACTTATGCAAAACAGGTGTACATGATTATCATTCAGCAGATGCTCCTGTTCAATCTGTATCAGCAGGAATGACAGCAGATAAATCAAAAACTTGGCCAAGGAACCCTCAGATTCGGGAAAGAATGAATTGGAGTTCCAATGGCCATGGCAGGAGGTTCTTTCAGCCAGAGAGAAGGAACAACCAAAAATTTCGGAGGTGCGCTCCCTGGTCCCAAGAAGGCAATGCTTCTGAACTTGGTGGTAATTCAAGATGTAGAGAGAGTGGCAAGAGCTTCAGGGGTGAGAGGAAATACTGGCCTCCCTTCCCCCAGGAAGATTGTGTCAACTCCAAAGCTCAAAAAGGCAGATGAAAGTGTAGGCGTAGGAAAATCTGAGGGGCATTATTGGTGATTCCTGTTCCCCAAGTGTAAGAAATGGCAATGTTATCTCTAAACAGCTAGGCATAATTGAGACCTCATTTAATTGAGAACAGTAAAAGAGAGAAAAAAAAGGAAGAAGAAGAAAAAGGTAGAAGCAGCAGTTGAAGCGCTTCTGTGTATCTCTTATTCTTTTACAAGCAAATTTGCTTCTAATTAATTTTCCCTTCCATCTTTCTTTTGGTTTGCTTGAACAAATCAGTAAGTGTTGAACAGTTTGTGCTTTCAGGCATCAGCTAGAAGAATTACTTTCGCTACTCGTAGGATCAATGGTTAACATCATTGTAGAGTTTTCCCTTTCATGTTGGCGGATCTGTTGTGTTCATTTATACATAGCACTTTTCTTTCGATTGATTATACGCTCATTTGTAGGTCTCTTCACTTGTTTGGAAAGGTAGGAGGCAGGCAAAAGGAAGGAAGAATAGGGAAGCAAGAAGGTAAACTGGTGTCTTTGGCTTTTAAATATTTGGTTCAATTCACTTGTATAAGGGGGCTTAGAAGCTGGGATTGTGCATTTTGGTGAAAACTAGTATGCAGATCATATATATCCGTCATAGGAACCCAACTATTGCGCCTTGCTTGGCCTCTGTTGGGTTGGAATGACAAGAGAGGAGGGTAAATAGATGGTTACAATTTTTCACAAAACAAACAATAGTTAGCTCTAATTATTTAAGAAACCCTTCTTAGAACCCTAGGAACAAACTCTTTAAATATATATAAGAACGACGATAGTAGAGGCCAAAACAAATTACGTACATCTCTTACTAAAGGATAATAGGCACAAGGGAGAAACTAGGATTACTACAAACACTGGAAACTGAGAGATCATGAAACCTTGATGAAGCCAAGCTCTTGAAGATATTTGGGCTTATGAGAGCACATGGTCGTTCAAACCACTACACCCAAAATAGATAGACTCCAAAGACAATCAACTGGAAGTCTATCCAACTGACCAATTTTGGACTCCCAAATTACCTATATGAATCCAGATCAAAAGCTATTGTTTCATCTTCCTGTAAAGACCACTTCATCTTCTTGTTAACAATGTGCTTGTTTTCCCCAAGTTGAAACTGAACCTCTCCCCTTAATTCTTCTATCTTCTTAATCTTCATTTATGTGCGTTTTCACTTCTTTTATTTACTGTACTGTTTGTATTGGGTTGTGTGTTCATGTTGGCGTGTGTTGTGTCTTGCCGTAGGTTTTCATTTCTTCTGTGATTGTTTCTCCCCTTAAGGTTTAATGTATTTGAAATTGACAGATACGTATGGTAGTTTTTAAATTGTTAGATGTGTCTTATTCGCACAAGAAATTAATGAAACAAATGTATTTTATGGCTTAATTGCATACACAAATTTAAGAAACAAATGTTTATTTACTCCGAATTGAAAATACATGTCTTTATTTGATAATTCTTCAACTTTAAAACACACACAAACTAGCTAGAGAAACAACTTAATTTAATTGGATGAACTTCAACAATGTGTCAACCACTCCTACATCCTCATTCTTGTTGAATCATCTTTTTGATTGTTGAGGAAGAGATCAATAAACATGGGATTCAACATTTTAAAATATATGAGATTACACCACGACATCCTTACCTCCAAGACTCAAGTTTCTTTGTCTCTGTATCAACTTCTAATTATGTGATGAGGGCTTTTAGTTCTTTGTTTTTTTACCCTTATTCGCCTCCTCTATGAAGGCATTTGAATCCCTCCAACAACACTTTCCCCTTTAATTTGTTGATTTATCCTCTACGAAGACATTTGAATCTCCCCTAGACCTAAATGTGTGTGTATCTAATATTCTTTTTAGTGCACCTTTTTTTTATCTTAGTACACATGCGCTTCACTTCTTCATAGATATTTGTTGGAGGTGCAACTGAAGAGTGTTGGTGACTTGTGGTGACTTGTTGGAGGTATTCAATATTAATCTTGCTCTCTAGTAGACCACATAGCTAGCTCCTATATATATATATATATCCTCTCATTCTTCTCAACAGCAAGCTTATCCCTAGCATGGACACCGCTCTCCAATAAATCAAGAAGCTCTTGTATCCCTCCTATATCCTTCTCGGCAACAAGCTTAATTATCCTTGACAGTACTGACACTACTCTCCAATAAATCAAGATGCTCCTAGCTATATCTTCTTATCTTTCTTAGCTTCTTCAACAAAAGATGAAATCTACTATCCTAGCGGTCTCACATGGTCGGTCCCATGACCATCTATGAGGAGGTAAATCGAGAAGTTGTAGTTGACCACGACAGATGAGGACATTGCCTTTGCCTCGGCTTCGTCGAGATTCGACGCTTGCCCATTTCAGCAAATCTGCTCCATCGTAACCAACTCAATTATGCCCCGGAGCTTTTATCCTTCTTAGCAACAAGCTTATACATGATACTAGCACTACTCCCCAACAAACTAATCGACTCTTATATCCTCTTGCCCTTGACATCAAAGAGCTTATCTTTCTCCTTGCATGTTTGGAATCCATTTGCTTGTGTAGGGGTTAGTGGAAGGACGTACGTCAACAATGACCAAGTGCGACTCCTTAATTAGCTAATAGTACTGTTAAATTCACTATGATAGTGTGTGACGGAAGTTGCTCGATCATCTTCCTTAATTTTAGCAGGACACCAGAGTTGATTGATTTCTCAATCGGAAGGTGCTCATACGTCTAAACCTACAACAAAAGTCGATCGTTAACCTTGGAGCACAAGTGTTGGCTTTTGTGTTGCATCATGGCCTTATCGTTCTGATTCCTAAGAGTAATAGATTATAGGTCAATCACTTACTGCACAGTTGTGTACAAGATGATATCCAAAGTATGTCATTGACACCATATTGGATTTGGCTTCTAAGGGCATCAATCATCAATCGTGGAATATTTATCTTGTATAAAGCTATTGCGGAAATATTCAAAGCCAATATCCCCACGGTGTATGCCCAAAGTGGACTTTCAAAAGGCATTTGACATAGTGGACTAGACTTCTTGAAAAATGCATGGCTTAATTTTGGGTTTCCACAACTTTATATTGATTGGATCATTGAATGTGTTACGACTACTTCATTCCCGGTGGACATTAACGGAGCAATATATGGTCGCTTCAAGAGAGCTAGGGGCCTTCGACAGGGAGATCCTCTCTCTTCGTTGTTGTTTGGTCTTTGCCTTGAAATTTTTTCTCGGCTTCTTGGGATTACAGCGACGCAATCTGGCTTTCCATCATCACCATATGTTTGTTGCTGATTGGATAACTCATCTGGCGTATAGTGGATGACCTCTTTTGTTCGTGAGAGTAGATGAGTCCACTATCAAACTTGTTGCTGAAGTTCTACAACAGTTTGGAGATGTTGCTCAACTGTAAGCCAACTTGTAGAAATCCAAATTATACATTGGCAAGACTGATATGCGAACAAAAGGAGTAATGATAGGTAACATGAAAATTGTAGCATGAATGTAACATAACACACTCAATGCATGGATGTGGGTCCCATTGCATGAAAGTGGATGACCTCTCAGCCCATGAAATCGACCTCCTTTTATATAAGGTAACAAGAGTGAGATGTCACATTTGTGGTAGAAAAAGTATCCCATCATGGTAGAAGAAGGTCCCATCGCCCATGCCTCCCATCGTAAAAGACCATGCTGCATGAACTACACATCAGGTTACCATGCTATCATGCATGCTGTGTCATCCCACGTGTCATTCTAGTCCATGTGTCATTCGGGTTGCTACTAAACAGGCTGAAGTGGTTAGGTTGGAGGGCTTGACATGCAAAGCGAGAGGTGTCGGGTTGGTGGAGCTAAGCCAACAGGGCGAGAATGTCGATTCGGCGAGGCTAAGTCGATTGGGGAGTTAGCCTCTGTTGGAAAGACCGAGGAGTCAGTCGGGCTTGGAGTTAGTCAGACTTGGGGTTAGTTAGGCTTGGAGTCAGAGATCCCTACAAAGGTTTAGAGTTGTCCTACCAAAAGATCCCTCTTGGCTCGTCTTGATTCGCTTGAACCTTCGTTTAATTCGATGAGCTTCTTTCCAAAGCTCTTTGGCCGAGTCGAATGGTCCGACCTTACTCAGTTGTTCTTTAGAGAGCCCATATTGTAAGGTGGTTGTGGCTTTTATGTTTGCTTAAGCCATCTTGCATACATCCTTCGACCATTCCTTGGTAGGGAGAGGAACTCTGATAACTGACATTTTTACTAGGTAAATTAGGGTTATTTTGGACCGGTTTGATCATATTTCATGACATAATTGGGTTTGTTGGGCTTGATTCTTGTCTTGGATGAAATTATGCCTTCATTCTATTTTTTTATAAATTTTTTGGTAATTATTGATATTAATTTTGTGATCTCTGATTTTTGACAGGAATTAAGATGAAAGGAATGATAATTGAAGGGCTAAATTGCAATTCTGGTTCGAGTCCGGGTCAATTCGGACTCAATTTGGTTCAATCAAATTTGAAAACAACTTGGTTCAAGATGATGGTTCAACTCGAGTGCGGTTCAAAGATGAATTTAGCTCAATTCAACAAACTCGACTCGACCACAAATCAAAGTTCAACTCAATTGGCTCCACTTAACCAATATCCAAAGCTTAAATCAGTTCAACCATTGAAATCAGCTTAACCTGAGCTGAATTTGACTCAAACCCAAACTCAGCTCGGACCCAACTCAAGACTTAGCCGATGTAATCCTGATTCAATTCATTGAATTCGACCCGATTCAATGGCAATCAAGCCACCGGTTCAATAAGGCCAGTTCAACGCCTAGGTTATAAACATCGTCGGTTCACACAGCGCAAAGGGGGGCTCGAGATCGCGTCTACTGTACACTTCTCATCCATGATTTCTTCACTGTTCATCTTCTTCGTGGAGCCTCCTCTTCCTCCTTTGATCAGTGCAAAGCAAGGCGCAGCAGGCCTCCGGTTGCCGAGCATCGACGCCGCTGATGGTTTTGCCGTGAGCTCCGATAATACCTTCTCCCTTCCTCTGTCATCTGGCTTCTGTCGTTGTGGGTGGTTCTCCAGCACCTGCAGCCGGCGATAGCTCCTTCCTCCGCCTCCTCAGAAGCGCTGGAAATTATCGGGCTCCGTCTGTGGTTCAGCGAGGAATCATCGGACTCTGTCTGTGGTTCAGCAGAGGATTTTGTTGTCTGCGTCACCACTGTCACCGAAAATGGGGTAAGGTAAGGGTTAGATTTCAGTTCCTTTTCCTGAGGTTCTGTCTGTGGTTTCAGCAGGGTATCAGATCAGCGTCTAAGGACCCGAGTCTTCGTCTCTCCGTTCTTGTCGTTGTGGGTGGTTCTCCAGCGCGCATCGCCGTCCCGTGGGTGCTTTCAACCGGATTTGCCGAGGTCCATGTTCTGTGCTAATCAGAAGAGGGAAGAAACCCTAATTCCACTACCCCCTTGTTTCATTCTTTGTTTGTGTTTCTTGTTCTTTCTGTTCGTCAACCTTGAATCAAAACCCCCCCATTTTTACACTGTAAATACCCACTGCATTAACCCTAACTTTTACATTGATTCTTAATCCTAACCCTAATTCTAACATTAGCTGTAACCCTAATTCTGATCTAACCTTAACTTTAACTTTAATCTTAACCTTAATTCTAACCTAATTTAACATGTTTCTTTCCTTTCTGTTGTTAGCTAGCTGATCATATCAAGAACCTTGGATTAACTGTGTCATATCGCATGTCAATTTGAGTTCAATTTGGTTGTTTTGAGGTTAAGTGAATGGAGGTGTTAGCAATTCAGTTTTGGGAATGTTTAGAGGGTTGGATTGTAAAACTATGGTTGAACTGTTGTTGACTCAACTTTGTTGAGTTAGTATATATCAATTGTTGAATTTGGATGATATGTGAATTGGTAGTGGCTGGAATTCATGGGTTGTTTTGAATGTTTAGTGAACTGAACTGTTATTCATCTTGGTTGTTGGAATGTGAATTGAATTGTTTAGTTGTTTTAATGGATGCGGTTGGGTATGTTGGTTAAACTGAAATATTGAACTTGTGTTAACAATGACTCATTTATGTTGATGATTGAGTTGTTATTTTGGTGATGATCCTATGTTGAGCATGTTCAAGTTATGTTGTGTTGTTGTAATGCATTAGTTGTGTTGTTGTAAAGCTTGAATAAGATGGATTTATTTATGTTGGCCAATTGTATGATGTGGTAAGATGTATGTTGTATGTTTTAAGTATTGTATAATGCATGTTGTATGGAGTTGATTGTATATGTTGTTTGTACATTAAGTTGGCTGTATATGTTGTAGGTTCTGTAAATGTGAACATGTTGTTATATGTATTAGGATGTTTGTTGTTGTATAGTGCATAGTTGTGTGATAGTGTGCATGTTGTAGGAAGAACATATTGTATGTTGTATGTTGAATGGGTAATAATGAATGTAATTCATGTACTAAATTATTCTTGTTGTAATGAAACAATTTGTTGTGTAATTTTATGTTTGTTGTATACAATGTTGTTGTTGTTGAATGATTTTTGCTGTTGTAAAGTAGTATTTATATGAATTAGGATTAACCTTGTAATTAGAAATGTACACTTGGGATTCTTTTGATTTAATTAGCAATAAATGGAGTTTGTAAATAGGATTGAATAAAACACAATAATAAAACCCCGCACCATGAGTCTAGGATAGAACTTCCTGTCATTAAGTCCAAGAGAGATGACCCGGACCTCTCTATATTACTTTAGCGATAGTTAGGGGTTTGGAAATAAATAAATAATTAATTTTGATGGGTGTGAGTGACAACAAATAAGGGAATAAAAGTATATAAATAAAATATTCCCAACAAAACACTCACATTAAGCTCCAGAAGCGTTCTTCGATTTCTCAAAGTCATCTACAATACTAAACCAGTTTTCAATATCATTCATCAAATAATACTCCATTCTACCTTTCCAGTAGGCAAAATCGTTGCCGTCGAAGTAGGGAGGTCGTGTAGTGCTGTATCCTTTTTGAAATGCCATTTGATTTTCGGTTGAGTGTTAGTTCGCACGAAAGGGACCTGCTCTGATACCACTTGTTGGGACCGGTGCGTTCGCTAGAGGGGGGTGAATAGCATTTTTCGATCTTGCCTGTAAAATTGTCAGCGGAAGGAAAAGAAAACAAGAGCAAGAGAAACAAACATGCTAACCCGTTCGATTTACTTGGTATCCACCTCTTGCGAGGTGACTAATCCAAGGATCCATACACAACACACAACCTTCCACTATGAATCTTCTCCTTCTCAAAGCACTCTTTGATGGCGGAGAAACCTTTACAAACAATATCTCTTCCTCTTACAGAAATGAATAGTAAAGTATGGGGGAAGAATATGAAAGACAACATTTGAAGATCTTACAGAGATGATAGAATGAAAACCACACCTTCTCCAACCTTTAATCTGTCATTTTATATTTTTCACAATACGAGTCGACTGCCTCAGGCACCAGTCGACTGGTGGGCTTCACGACTATTTTAGATTGAGTTATTAATTTCTCCAGCTGTCTGCCTAACGTTCAAATATCAGTTGACTGATGGAGACATCAGTCGACTGGTCAACCGGTTAGTCGACTGATCAGTCTGTGTGCTTCTGGATCAAGGCGCTAGTCGACTGATGGCAGTGTCAGTCGACTGGTCAAGTTGAGAATCCCCTTTCATCTTCCTTCTTCATTCCTTAGCCTTGACACAAGCCTTCAAACGTCTTCCACAAGCCTCGTGTCCTTCCTTGCACTTGCTTGAGACATTTCCCTTAGCTTCACCGTGCTAAGTCTCCCATTGCTAAGAGGCCGCGCCTTCGAGACTTCACCTTTGCCAAGAGGCCGCACCTCCGGGACTTCACCGTTTGCCAAGAGCCGCGCCTCCGGGACTTCACCATTTGCCAAGAGGCCACGGCTCCGGGACTTCACCATTTGCCAAGAGGCCGCACCTCCGGGACTTCATCTATTGCCAAGACTTCAAACCTGGACTTTCCTGTTTACTCAATCACACATGTTAGATCACCAACATTGTCTAACTTAAACTCATTTTAGCCAATCCTAAGAAGCCAAGGAGGAAGGCACTTAGGGCAAGACTGCACCAACAAAGACTGCACCAACAAAGAAGCCAAGGAGGAAGGCACTAAAAGCAACATGGGATGAGTCCTACTCAGAAGAATTGAACAAGGAAAAACATGTAAGCTTACTACTCTATTGACACAAGAGCAAGTGGCCGAGACTGTATCCAAACCCGACACTGAAAGTGAGTCCGAAGTCGAGTTCAATACAAGCCATGAATCTATATTTAGTTTAGAAGGTTCAAACCCAATGTAAGTCCTAAATTAGTAGAAAGATTGTATTCAATGATTTACTGTTTAACTTAAAAATTAGCTAAGTCCATAGTCTAGGGTCAAGTCACTCCAAATGGAGGTAACAATCCTTAAGGAGAAGACTAACCCAAGTTTCTCAACATGAGATGTTCAGAGTAGAACTTCGACTCAAGTCCAACACTTGAGAAAGAAAATTTCACCTTGAAAGCTCAAGTTGAGGATCTCAAAGGCTCATTGGAATGGTTCACTTTGGGCTCCAAGTATCTTGACATGATGCTTAGGACTCAAAGATTGCATACAATCAATCCAAACTCGAACATAAAATTAAATCATGACATAGATTATATCTATCATTAGTTAATCGAACCTACAAATCATGAGCCCAAGCATGGGTAGCCAAGTCCAACTTGATTAATCAAGTTAGACTAAACTAATATTGGGTCCCCAAGGATTTGATTCATTATCTGATCATATCTAACAAGGGTCATGATCCAAGGGGAGCTAATACAAAATTCATCCTAGCTAGATGAATTAAATTCATGTTTTATTTTATATTTTTTGTTTTCTTTATTTTTTGAAGTTACACTGAACCTAGGCTAGATAAGGACAACGACTTGACTGACACTTGCCTAACCTAATACCAGGATAGGGCGAGATGATAGTACGTTAGGGAAACTTAGTCTAGGTAATCAAGTGGGGTAAGACTCTACTTGGTCTGCTTAGCTAAGTGAAACTAACTAAAGCTACCTCGCTAAACACTATACTAGTTAGACCAATGTTTTTTATTAGATTAACTAAGTATATAATTTCATGAATTAGCTTTGTCTTAGAAAGTGGTTATTGCTCTGATAATCATGAAGGCCTCTGTGCCTTGCCATGGCCTGAAAGCTAAAACTTGAAATGTATGCTTAATTGATCAATGGATAAACTTAAATCTAACTCAAGATTAATCAAGTCTAAGAATCTTATAATTAAATTAATTAAGAATAAAATTGACAACCATCTCACACCCATAGGACTAACGTGTTTGACAATCTAGAATGGATGAGATGGACTTAGGGTATAAGTTAAAATTAATTCACATAAATCCTAAATTTAAATCAACAAAAACTCAATCAATTCAACCTAATCAGTCAACACTGTCAAAATTACCTTAAGAAACTAAAAATAATCTTAATTAATCTAACTAAACTAAATGCAAAACCTAATTAAGTTAATCTAATTTAATTAAAATTTAAATCATAATTAACTATTAAACCAACTTAAATCAAAACTAACTTAACCAAAATCTAATTAATTAAATCATAATCAACATTAAAAACTCTTAATTAAAAATCTAACCATCGAAATTCGGGTGTCCAGATTAAATCTAGGCACTCCAAATCACTTTATAAAACCCACCCATGGTTTAGCTAAGGCGCTTGTAGTTTTTGAAACCAAGCACCCAGAGTTAATCCAAGCACCCTGCATTGCTTATTTAAGGTGCCCAGATTAGAATCTATGTACTCGAAACGAGTCTATATAGGGCGCCCGAAACTTTATTTATAGGCACCCTAAACTCCTTCCACCCTCGCATGTTCCAACTATGCTCAGTAGTCTATGTTGTCTAGGTCATCATTCCCTATATTTGGTCAAATATGCCTAGGTAATATCCTAAATGATTCTTAAATTTTATTTGTCAATTCAATTATTAAATTCTTAATTTATGTCAATAGGATTAAGAGAAAGGCTACTGAAGCTGGGACCTCTAGTACCTCCTAGTGTACAGATCCTAGATTTCCCACTAAGGAGCTTAGAACTAAATTTTCATCTATTACATATGTTCCTTTGCATTTTAGGTAATTATGTAGGATATTTTTCATGTGATCATGTAGATCTACAGTAGAGGTTATTGACTAATATACCTTATTTATTATAGTAGTTCGGTTAACACAAGACTATGTGTCGAGTTGTATAATAACCTAGTTAAGGTCGATGACCTGACCTATTCCACTAGAGTTGGATATAGAGATTTCCTTCTATTTCCAACCATCATTAGATACCATTTAAAACTCAGACATTCATGATCCATATTTTTTTGTTACCCTCCTAAGGATTTGCCATTTGGTGATCCCTACTCCCACATTACCCTAGATACGATGTATCATATTTTTTTAGGGAGGAGAGGATCCCTATAGTCACTCAGTTCTATCTGAGATCAGGGTACAAGACTATATTTTGTATAAAGTTTTAGTGACTTGCATTTTACCACTTACCACTAGGAATGTTGCTATATGCGATTTTTTATTATATGCATTTTGTATAGATTAAACATAGACATTAGTTTGCATATATTTCATACCATCATTTACTCTGCTAACATTAACACTAGTAAGAGAGTTTACATGCTCATACTGCTATATTTTGACCTCACTCCTAGCTTCCCTTGGATTTGACATTACTGTAGGCAATGTCAAATTTGTGAGTGAGTTTAATATGTTAGGCATTAGAAACTTGTTCTTTAGCTAGGGTCCATTTAGATGAGGATGGGATCTTGTCATAGAGATGAGGGAACCAGCCTCAACCTGAGCAGGCAGTAGAGGATGAGGAGGATGACATTGACCTTGCAGATCTCCTTCAGATCCTCCACCTCCACCTCTACCTCCTATCACTCTAGAGCAGAGAATGATCAGACTTGAGGAGGTAGCCACTAACATTCAGGCTTCAGTCACTAGTCTACAGGAGTAGTATCACTTATGACTATTATTAGTCAATACGAGAGATTGGAGGAGCAAAGTCAAGCTAGACACATTCAGATAATGGACATGCTCAGATTTTGGGGCATGAGTCATCCTCTTCCACCTCCCCAGTAAACCCCACTAGTTTTTGATCAGTACTGAGTTATAATTGACTATAGTTGACTTGACTTATGTATTTGACTTTGACTCACTTTACATTACTCATATTGATTTAGTTCGTCATCTGTTTAATATTTTGAATTTAATCAACTCTAACAACTAGGGATGTGCTTAGTAGAATAGAATTCATTTTCAAACATTTATTTCTGCTATTATTTTTTTTTCAAAAGTTATGATTTCCAAACTTATTTTTAAAATCTATTTTTTACTTATGTTTTTAAAACATACTTTTTTAAAATCTATTTTCAGAAACTTATATTTTTAAATTTTATGGTTTTTAAAATAAAATAAATTCTGGACTTAGCATAAGCCTTCCTAGTAGAAAATATGCACCTATAGATTTAAGCTACCCGCATCTCACAAAGTACCTTAGGACTAATATGCTTGTGTACTGAGACACTTAGAATGGTGTGAAATGCATAGGGTAAAAGTCTAGATTTCTAATGTTTATATCAATGCATCACCATAAATCTGAGCTAAAATATATATGAACATTAATCAAGTTAAGTGTTCCTTCATAGTAAATGACTAGCTGGAAACCTACGTTTAACTTGATTAACTTAGTGAAAACTACTATTTTCTGATAGTCAGCTAGTAACACAAGTTAGACATGTGAATAAAAATGAATTCATAGATGCTCTATTTTTTTAATTATATATTATATAAATTTAGACATCATGCTTGGACTAAAGTTTTTCAACCTTTAAATTTTTCTCAATACAATAATTGTTATTATTCTTACAATTGCATGATACAAATCTATTTTATCCAAAGTAGTTTGTTTCAAAAGTTTTTAAAATCTTCAAATTCTTTGTAAATTTTTTTCCCAAATCACATTCAAAACACTTTTCAAATATATTTTTGATTATGTCAAAGGAGTAGAGAAAGTTAATTTAAAAGTTGAGATATGTTAACTTCTTTAAAGTTAAAATAAATTAACTTCAAAGTTAAAAATTTTCTTAAAAGGTGTTCAAAAGAAAGTATTTCTTAAAGCAAAACCCTTTTCTAAAGTTTTTCTCAAGAAATTTCTTTAAAGTGATTTAAAAGCAAAATATTTTGCAACATTTTTTCATAAAGTGTTTTCCAAAACTTAGCTTTCTTAAAAACTAAGTTTTACTTGAGTGATCCTCAAACCTTGAAATTATAAAGTGATAAAGGACCATGTCATGTTCAGGAGGAGAAACAAAGTATGAAAGTTTTTAAAGTTAACCTTAATTTCAGGGGGAGAGACTGAGTTAAGGGGGAGCTTTATGTTTCCTTATTTGAAATATTTATTGAAATGGTTTTACCTTTTATGTAAGTTTTGACTCAACTTTGAACCAAGTTGCCATAATCAAAAAGAGGAAAATTGTTGGTACAGGAAGCACCAGATAATTGAATCGATGTTTTGATCATATAAAAAGGTTCAAGTTAAGGTTGTGTGGTGAACTAACAAGCTAATCTAAGTGTGCAGGTAGTATAGAAAAATCCTAATTGAGGCTCAACAAAGAAGTCCTATCAGTGGACCGGGTAAAGAAGTCCTAGTCAGTGGACCAAGAAAGAAAGTCCTAGTCAGGTGGACTGGGCAGGAAGACTTTACATATCAAGAGCATGCACTAGGCGAAAAATCTAAGTGGGTCAGTGGATCAGACTTCTAGCAGAATGATGAGTTAGCAAGGATTAGACATCGAAAGAAAGTCTTGGGGGTTGAGGATTGGATGCTAAACAAAAGTTCAACCAAATCTGGAGGACCGGATGGTTGGCAGAAGGAAAACTCCCCTGCGAAGAGTAAGTGAGGGCGCGTTCTCTTTAAGGAAACAGTAGGTGTCAGTCTGACTTAGGGTTTCACTGAAAACTTAAAAGTCATGACTAAACATTTTTACAACTGTCTAACTCTAAATTTCCTATAAAATATATCATGTGCTAACTCTGTGATGCAAGAAATTAAGAGACCGAAACTTGAGGTTCCGGGCGACTGGATGGTCCAAGCGCCCAGAAGGGTTCCAAGCGCTCGATGTCAGCACTTTGGGCCAACAAAGCTAATGAGGTGGTGAGTCAAGATTGGCCGAGGACACCTTAGCTTCCAAGCGCCAGAAGAAAAATAAGGCACCGCAGAGTTAAAGCTGATCCGACAACCTCCACGTCAGTATTCCAGGTGCTCAGAAGGGATACAGGCGCCTGGAGATGCTAAGTCAGCTATGATAGAGAATCAACTGACTAACATGAAGGCGCCCGGAAGGAGATCCAAACGCCCGGATATGTCCATATAAATAGCTATAAGGGGAACCCTAGACACACCAATTCACGCTCATCTTACGATGACTCTTCATGCAATTGAAGCTCTCGAGATGCTGCTGTGACGTCAAGATGCTACACCGACAACCGGACACAAGCTCCTATTCATTTTGTCAGTAACCATAGTTATTTTATTTCATCTATTATACTTAATTCTTAGGATGGTAAAAGTGTCACAGTTCCTATACTCTTTGTAAAGATGAAACTCTTTCTCGTGTGAGAAAGAGTTTGTTAGTGGATTGCCCAACAAAATCAGTCAAAGACTGTGAGCCTTGGAGTAGCAGCCAGAGGCTGTGAACCAAATAAAAATAAAAGTATCCCTACTTGAGTTTTTATGATATCTTCTGTTGTGTACTTTGTATTCAAGTTACGAACTTTCTGAAAAAGTGTGAAAAAACAAGCGTTATTCACCCCCTCTAACACACACATTGGTCTTACACACACGTGCCACAACCCTGTCAAGGGGATGACCAAGCCGTGTGACCTGCTGCTATATTGCCTTGATTAAGCTACAACACGGGACACGAATAGGCCATGTTCCTCTCTGGAAACGCTTCTGGGAAAATTGATTCCCTTCAATGATGATAGCAAGGAACATGGTTGTGTGGCCTTCTGGAGCTTCGGTTGATGTCTCCTTTGATGCCCTACAAAACAAGACACACTTACATCTTAGAAATAATATTATCAATCAAAAAGGAATTGAAATGAAGCTCAAAATAACCCTTGCTCGTGAAATATGATATAAATACAAATTTAATAATACAAGACTATTAATATGTCAAGTACAATGTTGGTTATTAAATCCCCACACTTATTCTTTGCATGTCTCAGGCAACTAACAAATTTAGAAAATAACCAAGAACTTATTCCCCAATCAATCCTCAATCAACACTTCGAAGATTATAAAAGATAATTATGGAGCGTCAAACTCTTAAGGATCAAGGCATTCATAGGCCCAATTCTTACAATAAGCATGGTGATTCAAATAGACTAAGAATGATAGAATCTCACAGGTCAAGTATTTTTTGCTCTTGCTCAAATAAGAATTTATTAGGGTGGAGCCCATACTCAATACTACTCACTACAAATTTCACTATCATATGTTCGCTTATTTTCTAATATCCTCTACTATAAACATATAAATGCATAAATCAGAAGGACTTATTTAAGGATGTAACAGGGCCAAAAAGAAATCAAGAGAAACAAGAAAGATAGGTACAACAAGAGAAAATAAAGAGAACATGAGAATATTAGAATGTTGAACATGATAAGTATAACCAAGTATAAACAAAAGTTCCACCCAAGCATTCTAACACTCAACTTTCTTTGTACATTCCTTCACCCAAACAAGAAGGACCCCTTTTATCCTTTTATTTACTTTTTTCTTTTTGAGTTCACTAAAAGGATTCTCCTTTTCTCTTTATTTTTTCCTTTTTTTTTCTTTTGAGCTCACACACACACACACACACATATTATATTTCACTAAAAGAATTCTTCTTTTTCACATATATCTCTCCCCTCCCCCACACACACTTAAAACTTTACCATCTCAGACAATGTAGCTCATCATAAGATCAACCAATACTCACATTTTCTTGAAAGATAGGGAAAAGGGTAAACCAAATGGAGGTTTGGTAAAGAAAATATAACAAACAATGAAGGTGTTAAGGGAATTATTCAACAAGTAACTAAGTAAGAAAGAAAATCACAAAGTGAACAAGTGAGATGACCTTCATCACATTCATGCTTGCATATCATAATGGGATTAAAAAGAAGCAAAACAAGTTCTAGAGTATCAATTATCATAAGTGCAATTCACACACAAAGAGGATAAAGAATAAGAATGACTTAAATCCTTGCTAAGTGAATATGAACCATTAACCTTAATCTATCAAAGTAAAGTCCATCACCACACTAGTAACCACATGCAAGCAATGCATTCAATCATGTCAAAGATCTCAAAATATGATGGTCAAACTTAAGAAGTGTTTACAATTCTCAAAGTGTTATGTGGGAAAACATAAGAAAATGCACCCAAAACTAAACCAAGTGAAAAGAAGGAAAGTAAAGCAAACAAAATAAAGCAAACATATGAACATAAAGATGAAGAAAAATAAGAAAAAGAAAGGAATAGACTCCCCTTTAGGTTGGGTAGATAACATCGTTAAGCATTGCTCCCTCTACTGTCGACCCTTTGAAACTTCTCTCTAATAGTTAGAGATGGTTTAATTGGAGCATCTAGTATAGAGGTGGAATGATTCGAATTGAGGTGAGGGCCTTCTTCTAGTGGTCAGCGTAGTTAATCGTTGCTCCCTCTACCATCGACCCCTTGAAAGTTCTCCCTAGTGGTTGGAGGTGATTCTATTTGAGTATCCAATCTAGGGGTTGAATGATTGCAGTTGGAAGTAAGTACCACTTCCTCCACCTTTTTCCCCTTAGTGCTTGGCTGTTGGAGTGGTTTAATTGAAGTATCCAGTTTGGGGGATGGATGATTGCAGTTGAAGTCAAAGCCTTTTTCAAGAGAAATTTTAGCTCCGCATGATCAGAAAAAATCACTATATAAGAATAGAGCAGATAAAATCTAAATTTATCTAAAGAAAAAATAATTACTAAGAGCGCATTTTTTATTGTGGTGTAGGTGGCTTGTGTTGGTACAATCGACCTTCAGGATTTTGATGATTTGATTTGACTAATATATTTAAGGGAATTTAGTTAAGGGTGACCAAATAACTTGATCATGATTGATCAAGTTGAGCATAGAGTCTAAACAAAGTCAAGTATGAGATGAAATTAAAAGTGAGTGAGAAGTCCAAGTTCTGGAGTCGACCCAGATGGGCTCTGGAGTCGACTCCAGCCGAATCAGCCTGAATCCAGAAGTCAGCGCGTCGAGGTCTCCGCCAGATCAGCCTAGAGTCGACTCAGGTGAGCTTCTGAGTCGACCCAGAGTCAAATCCTATCGATAAGCGACGAAGCTGATAAAGTGTTATCTGCCACGCACGCTGGAGTCGACCCAGATCTCCATCTGAGTCAACTCAGGTCGGCTATAAAAGGACCTCGCGAGCAGCAGCCAAGAAATCAACTCACACATTCGTTCTTCCGTCAAAGGCTGCTACCGAACGCAAACAAGGCCAGACGCTTGCAACCGGGGAAGGTCCAGGAGGGGTGCGCGGCGCTCGGACTTCCAGATCGGCAACAAGTGTTTGTTTTAATTACTGTCCTTTATTTTGATTGTCTATTATTATTTATACGGACTGTAAGACGGGTTGCTCCGCCTCTGAACGAAGTTCAGAAAGGAGACCACTAGTGGACGGGCGCCTCCCGAATTAGGCCTTGGACGTACTAACCCTGGGGGGTTAGGAACCAAGTAAATCCCGCGTGTCCCCTTGCATTTATTTCTAATTCTGCTGCTCAGTATTTGTATAGTTAAACAAACGATTTGCGAAAAAGCGACACGCGCTATTCACCCCCCCTCTAGCGTGTGTATCGATCCTACACTGATATGTGTGTCTAAGTGTGTAGAGACTTAGGAGAACACACAGGTACCCAATGGCTCAGGATCCTATGAAGTATGGTGAATGGTGGTATGGGACACCCGAGGGATTGAAAAGGATGAGGAGCATTGGAGATAGCAAGACCTTTGCAAAAGACATAAGCAAATAAGAAAGAAGGCACAGGAAGGGAGCCAACAAGCTCAGTGCATTCGAAATACAAAAAGTTACAGAATCTTACTCCAGTAGAGCGAAAAGGATGACACAAGGAGTAAGCATCGGAGAGATAAGAAGCCGAAAGGAAGTCTATGCAAGGTAAGTTGGTGAGATGAGTTGAGTGACCTATATTCGGGATGAGAGTAGACTCGACCATAGATAGACTCATGCGTAGTACTAAGTCATGAGGTTCCAGTGATCAAAATAAGGGTTTTGATCAATCGAACATCAAGTTCGATCTACCTATGCATAGGATTATCCTTATCTATTTGGGAGGTTATCGCTAAAGTTGGATCAGGCGACTAAAAGCCACATGGAAGTTGATCTAGCAGTGCAGATCTAACGTAATCAAGATCCGGTGATCAAAGTGAGGGATCAAGTGATGGGATGACAAATGGCCAACAATCCAGACACTTATATGAAGTTGACTGAGTTCTAGTCAACTAAAATAGAGTTCGAGTGACCGAAAGGATTCCATGACAACAAAAGGATGAGTAAAGACTGTCTCATTGATGAGATCGACTTGCCACATAAGTGATTTTTAGTCGACCAATAAGGGCTTTTCGATCGACCATAAGTGCCACGACCAGACTCTATAAAATGAGGTGAGGAGCTATTGTTCAAAATAATATATAGCCATGATCAAAGCTCAAATTGCCTTTAATGATTACTATTTTCTTTCTCTCTTCATATTATACAAAACTGTTGTAAGAAGTTTCTCACCTCCGACACTTTACCAAAGAGGAAAAGGATAGTGGACAGATGCTTCTACTCATTGACCTTAGACGTAGCACTCTAGGGGTGTGAATAAAGTAAATAATTGCGTCCATCTCTTTTTATCTTTCTTTACATTAATTAATGCATATGTGTGTCTTTGTTAAGTAGTTAGCAGAAGAAAAGAAGTTTTATTTGTAGGTGTGTTATTCACCCTCTCCTCCTTTAGCGATCCATAATGTTTCTGCAACACATTTAGTACTTAATCTACCTGACCTACTATGGTTACTTGTATAGAGTTCACTCCTGTAAGACTTCCCTCTTGCTTGGAGTTCACTCCTCCAAAACTTCCCTTTTGCTTAGAGTTCACTCCTCCAAGACTTCTCACTACTTAGGATTCACTCTCCTAAGGTTTTCTTTTTACTACCAAGCATCTGGTCACCCTTGATTTGTTTAGACTTTCCCATTTATTTTTAAGTGTTTGGTCAACCTCGACCAATTTGGATCAACCCATAGTCAACCTTGACCATACTTCTCATTAAACATATTGATCAAACAACCATTAAAATTCTAGAGGTCAATTATACTAACAATCTTCCTCTTTTTGATGTTTGATAATATGATTAAGTTCAGATCATTAACCCATCTTTCTCTCTTGATCAAAATTAAAGAGTTTGACTTAAACTTCTAAATTCTCCTCCTTTATCACACATCAAATTAACAAAGATAATGGAATCAAATTAATAAGGCCTCCATAGTGTAGGATCATAGAGAAGCATTGGAATGTGCTAGGGGGGGGGGGGGGGGGTGAATAATGCTTTCAGGGGGGTGAATAATGTTCGTTGCTTTTTGATTTAAAACTATTCTTTCTTGAACTTAAGAGTAAACACACAGTAGAAAAACAAATCACAAATATTCAGTTTATTTTTACTCGGTTTACAGTCTCCGATTGCTACTTTAAGGCTCACGATCATTGATCACTTTCGAGTGGCCAATTCACTATCGATCTCTTTTTGAACAATTATTTGAAAGCAGAGATTCACCTCTTACAAAAGGTAAGGAACGATAACAAGTTTACTATTTCTTAGAATTGAAAGCACGAAGAGAAGTGATAATATTTAAATAATACCGACAACAGTACTTCAGAATGAGCTTTGTTGTGAAAGGAGCATAGCAGCACAATGTCGGAGCTTTTGCACAATACTAGAGCAAGAGGACGTTTCAAAGTTGATCTTGAAGTTGAGCCTTACTTTTATAGGCTTTGATCGGTCGACTCAACCACTCGTTCGATCTATCGATCCCCTAGATAATCGGATCTAGATTCGATCTATTGGTCGACCAATATACAAGTTCGATCTACCGAATCAATATTTCACCACTGCCCTATTTCCATATCAACATCATGACATCAAGCCTTTGTCCACGTCAACTTCATAACACTTATCCTTGACCACGCCTTGTGCCACGTTAGCAGTACAACTTTATCTCTTGCCATGTCAACTCGCATATCTATATCCCTTGCCATGTCAGCTCATTGATCTCTATCCCTTGCCACATTAGTCATCCAAGACTTATTCTCTTCCATATCAGATGCCACGTTAGCTACCAAGTGATACACTATAACACCTTATCTCCCAATTAACTGAACCTTACCATTCTATCACCTGGACCTTTCGATCGACCGGTTAACCCATTTGATTGCCAGTTATAAAATAGAGTTAGTGCATAATATGATATTTTATATAAACTCTATTTTAGATAGTGACTTAACTATCCAATCTCGACTTCAAAATCCGAGTAGGACGCTTAGTCGGATCATCGCCTAAGGTCGTCCCCATAATGAGGACTCATCCTTACCTGCTCATCTTTATAGAAGAACATCTCCACTCTAGGATCTTACCTTCACTTATCATTTGCCAAAACATATGGTCCTTCAGACTGTTTGGGCTTACACTGCTCAACATCCGATCACTTGACCCGTCAAGGCTTTCTTTGGCTCGATATTCGCTCCTTGTTGACCCATTGAATTCATCTTGCCAAATCTTCAGTCCCTTGACCCATCTAGACTTCCGTGTCTGGTGTTCTTAATCTGCTAAGATTTTTGCCACCTACTATTCAGTCCACCTGACATATTAGGGCTTTCATTTGCCTAGTATCTAGTCAACTTGACCTACTAGGGCTTTCATGATTAAGCTACCTACACACTCAAACAAGTTATTAGATCACAACATGACTTTTCTTTAAACCTTTGGCAACATCAAAACTTAGGTTCAATTATGTTGTGCTATTTGCACTAATAATTTCTCCCTTTGATCTCTAGCAACATGGTTTAAAGATAAGATAAATATGCATAGTCAAATAGATTAATTCTTTATTTTTAAAACTCCCTCAGAACTTAAACTCTCCTCCTGAATTTAAAATTATCTCACAATTTTTGAAAATATGAATACAGAAATATTTTCAACACTTTAATAATTTTAAATCAATACTTTAAACCTCATTTCTTCCCCCTTTGACATACATCAGAAAAAGAAAATTTTGGTTTAAGTAAACATTAATTTTGAGAGGTTTTTCAAGAATATATTTTCAAATAAATTAAAAATAAGCTTGTGGAAATAATTTTTGAATAGTCAATCTAAATCACACTTTTCAAAAATAAAGTATTTTTAAAGTTCTAAACCATTTTGAAAAACAAACTATGCAATCAAAATATTGTTGAAGCTTTTTCAAACATCTTTCAAAACTACTTTTGCAAACGAATTGGTTAAGTAAATATTACAATCTTATTTTATAAATATTTTAACTATTTTCAAAGTAATTTTCAACTGAAATTTTCATAAAGCTATCTTCAAAAATACTTTATTTCAACAATACTTTGAAAAGAATTTTTGAGCAAATAAATGTCAAAAGAATTTTTGAAAATAAATTTGAGATTAAGAATATTATGAAGGTACTTAAAATATTTTGAAATCTCTAGACAAAATAATTTTTGAAGTACTTAAATTATTTTCAATAAAATTTAATAAAGTTAAACACACTCAACCATTGAAAAGAATTTTTGAGCTAATAAATGTCAAAATACACTAAACTTAGAAAATTTTAATACTTAATTAAACAACTCGAATAATATTCAATTTGAAATCAAGAAATTTAACTTATGTTAAATAAAACAAGATACTATGCTTTTAAGTAGGCATGGTTAAGTAAGTCCTTAGAGTCCAAGCATGCATCCCATATTTGACAAATTAAATAGTGCTAAAGTATGGTTAATTTACTCTAGATTTTTGAAAATATAATATTTGAAAATAAGTCATCTAATAAATTGTCTTTAAAAAATTTCTAACTTCTTTTCCTTGTCTCAAATGCTATTAAGAGATCATCAAGTCTAATTGGAAGTTAATCACCAAAGTGATCAATTTGAGTTTATACCCCTTGATTCATGTAGATGCTTTAAGTCTATATCTAGAATCAAGTGTCAAGTCCTAACATCTCATGCCCATCTACGTGGTTCAATACACAACCAAGTTGAACCTAGGTGTTGTGAGATACAATGGCTCCTTAAATCTATAGGTGCATGAATTCTAAGGTATAGCCTAGGTTAGGTCCATTTTGCAATTAAATAAGTAAGATATAAATAAATAAACATGCAAGTGAAACAACTACCTATTCTACTAAGCACATCCCTAATTGTTGTCTAAGAGTGTTGAACTCAGCTTTTGGTAGGGATTTTATGAAAATGTCTGCTAGATTTGACTTAATCTCAATATAGTCAAGTACAATGTCTCATCTAGTGACATGATCCCTAATAAAGTGGTATTTTACTTGTATGTATTTAGTTCTTGAGTGATATATGAGATTTTTAGTTAAGTTTATTAAACTTATGTTGTCAATTAAGACTTTAATATTTTTATAGTTTAATTTAAAGTCTTTTAATAAGAACATCATACATAAGAATTGAGCTACACATTCCCCCATTACTATATACTCTACCTCAGAGTTGAAAGTGCAACATAATGTTGTTTTCTACTACACCAGCTGACTAGATATTTTAATTTTTCTACTAGTAGAACTTTACAAATAATAAAGTTAGATTTTAATTCAATATTACCTATTTTGATTAACTTAAGTTTTTCATTATTTCCAAATGCTTCTGATCCTAGGTTCTTGTGTTTTAACTTTGTAAATTTCAGTCGGTCTCCGATCATATGTGGAGCACTCACTATCTAGCGTCCATTGGTCTAAGTCTTTATGTTCCTACACAAAATATATTATTTTGGATCCAACTCGTATCTGGAGTCCTAATGGGTTGACTAATTTAATTAATTTTCCATCTCACCCATTCTAAATTATCAATCATGTTAACCTTATGAATTATTGTGAGATGGTTTGACAAATTTACTTGATCAAAATTAATTTTGACTTTGGTAAAGGTATTTGGCCTTGGGTTAGATTCAAATTTATCCTTCAGTCAAGTAAGTGGGCATTTCTAGACCTTTTTAATCAGATCGATGACCACTTCCTTAGACAAAGGCAGAACAAGAAATTGCACACTCAATCAACTTAGTGCAAAACTCTAATCTAACTAGTTTAGGATGTGGTGAAGTAGCTTCAGTCAATTCCTCTTAGATGCATGAGTGCACCAGGTAGAATACTTCTTATCCAACCCAGATGCACTTAGACTAAATATCCCTAATGTACTATCATCTTACTGCATCCTAATACTATGTTGTCAAGATCAGACAATCCTTTAATTTTCCTATCTAGCAGTTCTAAATTAATCAAGAAAATAAACAATCAAGCATGCAATTTTAATTAAATAAAGAAATAATTTTCTTATTGCCTTCCTCTGGATCACAACTTTGATAATGTTTATCTAAGTAGTGTACTTGATCCTTGGGAATTCAATATTAATTAGGTCATACTTTATTGATTAAACTTGATTTTGGGACCCATGCTTAGACTCATTTTTTCTAGTATTTCTATTGATTAAGACATGTAAGAATTATAAATTGTGGGGACCCATGCTTGGACTCATTTTCTAGTATTTCGATTGACTAAAGACATGTAAGACTTATAACTAGTCTTAGCTTTGAATCCAAGCCCAAATCTGTTGTATATATGGCTCGTTGAGTTTCAAGTATCATATTCAAGTAC
Source organism: Curcuma longa (assembly GCF_044706935.1). Lineage (NCBI taxonomy): Eukaryota > Viridiplantae > Streptophyta > Magnoliopsida > Zingiberales > Zingiberaceae > Curcuma > Curcuma longa. The sequence continues at coordinate 2,199,402 of NC_133864.1, forward strand.
TTGGACCCCGATGTGAACTATTCAAATGAACCCTTGAGTTCCTCAACTTGATTTTTCAAGAGGGAATTATCTTCCTCAAGCTTTTAAACTTGAGTTGAGGTTCCTTCTTGAATATGGTCGATTGAGGGACAAGGGTTAGTCTTCTCCTCAAGGGCTTTTACCTTCTTAAGCAATGCCTTGACTCGAACATTGGACTTAGCTAACTTCCTAGTTAAGCATGAAATCATAGAGTATAGCTTATCAACTAAGGGAGAAGTTACCTCTTCTTCTTGTCAGTTTAACTCAGATATGGATCCGTGGCTTGACTCAAACTTAGATTCAACCACTTGTTCTTTCGCCATTAGATCCATAAAGCTCGCTTGAATGTGCCATGTCCAATTCTTCTAAGGAAGATTCATCCCATGTCACTTTCAATTATTTCTTTTTGTTTTTCTTTTTGACCTCCTTTATGTTCGGGCAATTGGCTTGGTAATTAATGACCCTTTTGGTTGCATCTGTAGCAAGTCACTTCCGGCTTTGGTTTTGTGATTCTATTAGGACCAGATTGCTTGCCCTTCCTTAGATCACCTTATTGATTTCTCACTTGGTGAACCCTGTCTTCTTCTTGAATATTTTTTAGACTAGGTTAACTATTTCTGAAGTTAGCTATTCATCTCTTCTTTTGAATCTGATTCATCTTCAAATTCTAATTTGGGTCAGGACTTGAGTTTGGACTCCTTGTTTTTGACTTGTCTTGCTATTAAAGTCACCCCTTTCTTAGCTTGACTTGAGTTAGTCTATTCATGCAGTTCAAATTCACTAAATAATTCATCTAATTTAATTTTTGAAAGATCCCTTGAAATCTTGTATGCATCTACCATCAATAATGTGTTTCTAGGGAATGCTTTTAGGGCATACCTTATAACGTCATGGTTCTCCACTTGTTGTCTGATTGAGTGCAACCCATTAAATATGTCTTGGACTGGATGAGTAGCTGACTTGTGGATTTATCATCTTACATTTTGATGTTAAATAATTTATTGAAATATAAATCACGTTTACATACCTTGTTGTCGTCAGTTCCTTTGTGTAGCTCAATTAGTTTGTCCTAGAAGTCCTTTGCGCTGATGAAGGAGCCTACTCAATTGAGCTCTTCTTTTGACAAACTACATTAGAGGGTTTGAGTTGCCTTGGCTTTGGCTTCAAACTTTTTCTTGATTTCATTGGACCACTTTTCGCATCCTAGTTGTTCTCCTTCTTTGTTTGTGGATAATGTGAATCATGTTTGGATTATGATCCACATTTCTACCTGAGTCATCAAATGGTACTCTATCCGACCCTTCTAGTAGCTGAAGTCATTTCCACAAAAGAGGGGGGGGGGGGGAACAAACTGTATTTTAGCCTTCCTGATGTAAATAAAAAACTAAAAGAGATGACCCAAGACTTGGGCTTGGATTAGTATTGTGAAAGAAAGAGTTGAAAATGAAAAAACAAAACTACTCGAATAGTGGTTGCACCAATTTAGAGTGCTCTCACTCTGATACCAATTGTAGGATCGTAGAGAAGCATTAGAAGGGGTGAATAACACTTGCCATTTTTTGATTTAAAACTATTCTTTCTCTAACTTTAGAGTAAACACGTAGTAGAAAAACAAATCACACAAATACTTGTTGGGTTGCAAGGGTGCAAACATAGCCCCACATCTAAAGCACATGGAAAAGATCATGGGTTTAAAAGGATGGAAGATATCTCCATTGGATGAGGCCTTTTGGGGAGAGCCCAAGAACAAAACCATGAGGGCTTAGGCCCAAAGTGGACAATATCATGCCATTGTGGAGATACAAATATCCTTTAGACCCAACAAGTGGTATCAGAGCGAGACCGCTCTTCACCGGACTAACCACCGGATGAGCCATGATCCAGATCTAACCATGTGGTTTGAACCTTAAACAAAAAAGAAGTGGGTGCTCCTGTGTCTGAATTAAGAGGACCAGACACCAGGTGAGAAGTCCTAGTAGGTCGGGTGGATCGAGGGGCAAAAAGTCCTAGTTGCGGCTAGGTGGAAGTCCTAGAGGTCAGGTGGACCGAGGGGCAAAAAGTCCTGGTGGGTCGAGGATTCAGACCGAGGGGTCTGTGGTCCTTTGTTTGAGGGGGGATTGTTGGGTTGCAAGGGTGCAAACATAGTCCCACATCTATGTAGGGTCTAAAGAATGTTTGTATCTCCACAATGACATGATATTGTCCACTTTGGGCCTAAACCCTCATGGTTTTGTTCTTGGGCTCTCCCCAAAAGGCCTCATGCCAATGGAGATACTTTTCATCCTTTTAAACCCATGATCTTTCCCATGTGTTTTAGATGTGGGACTATGTTTGCATCCTTGCAACCCAACAATCCCCCCCTCAAACAAAGGACCACTGGAAGCTCCCCTACCATTTCTCATGGTCTGGCTGTCATTTCTCATGGTCCGGCTGCCATGTCCTCATGGTCCGACTGCCATGTCCTTCATGGTCCGGCTGCCATGTCCCTCATGGTCCGAGCCTCCCCTACTTCCTTTATTTTTCCTGAGGGTCCCCACATGGTTAGATATGGATCATGGCTCATCCGACGGTTAGTCCGGTGAAGAGCGGTCTCGCTCTGATACCACTTGTTGGGTCTAAAGGATATTTGTATCTCCACAATGGCATGATATTGTCCACTTTGGGCCTAAGCCCTCATGGTTTTGTTCTTGGGCTCTCCCCAAAAGGCCTCATCCAATGGAGATATCTTCCATCCTTTTAAACCCATGATCTTTTCCATGTGCTTTAGATGTGGGACTATGTTTGCACCCTTGCAACCCAACAATCTAAAGCACATGGAAAAGATCATGGGTTTAAAAAGATGGAAGATATCTCCATTGGATGAGGCCTTTTGGGGGAGAGGCCAAGAACAAAACCATGAGGGCTTAGGCCCAAAGTGGACAATATCATGTCATTGTGGAGATACAAATATCCTTTAGACCCAACAATACTTAGTTTGTTTTTACTTGGTTCACATCATTCGATTGCTACTTCAAGGCCTGCGATCATTGATCGCTTTCGAGTAGGCAATTCACTATCGATCTCATTCTGAACAACTATTTAGAGCCAAAGATTCGCCTCTTACAAAATGTTAGGAATGGTAACAAGTTTATCGTTACTTATAATTAAAGGCGCAAAGAGAAGCGACAATATTTAAATAATATCAACAAGAGTAATTTGGAATGGGCTTCGTTGTCGAAGGAGCACAATAATACAGTGTTGGAGTTTTTTCATGAGATGAGAGCAAGAGAATGTTTCAGAGTAAATGTTGAAGCCTCTGGCCGAGCCTTACTTTTATAGGCTTTGATTGGTCGATCGGACCACTCATTCGATCTATTGATCCCCTTGATAATTGGATCTAGATCTTGTTGGGTTGTAAGGGTGCAAACATAGTCCCACATCTAAAACACATGGAAAAGATCATGGATTTAAAGGATGGAAAGTATCTTAATTGGTATGAGGCCTTTTGGATAGAATCCAAGAATAAAATCATGAGGGCTTAGGCCCAAAGTGGACAATATCATACCATTATGGAGATATTTTGATTCCATCGGTACTAACAAGTGGTATCAGAGCGAGGTCGCTCTTCACCGGACTAACCGCCAGATGAGCCATGATCCGGATCTAACCATGTGGGTTGAACTTTAAACAAGGAAGTGGGTGCTCCCGTGTTTGAATCAAGAGGACCAGACACCAGGCAGGAAGTCCTAGTAAGTTGGGTGGACCGAGGGGCAGGAAGTCCTAGTTGCGGCTAGGCAAGAAGTCCTAGTAGGTCGGTTGGACCGAGGGGCAGAAAGTCCTGGTGGGTCAAGGATTCAGACATCAAAAATGATATTTGAGGGGAGCCTGTGGTCCTTTGTTTGAGGGGGAGATTGTTGGGTTGCAAGGGTGCAAACATAGTCCCACATCTAAAACACATGGAAAAAATCATGGGTTTAAAGGATGAAAAGTATCTCTATTGGTATGGGGCCTTTTGGGTAGAGCCCAAGAATAAAATCATGAGGGCTTAGGCCCAAAGTGGACAATATCATACCATTGTGGAGATATTTTAATTCCATCGGTACTAACAGATCTGATCTAACGGTCGACTGGTATACAGATTCGGTCTACCAAACCTGTATTTAACCACTATTCTACTACCACATCAATGTCATGATGTTGATCCTTTGACCACATCAACTTTGTAGCGCTTATCCTTGACCATTCCTTATGCTACGTTAGCCAGTCAAACTTTATCTTTTGCCATGTCAACTCGTCAATCTCTATCCCTTGCCAGATCAACCATCTGAGACATATCCTCGTCTACATTGGATGCACATCATCACAATGGGCACGTCAATTTTCTGGTCATACACTATGACACCTTAGCTCCTAGTCAACTGAATCTTACCATTTGGTCACCCAGACTGTTCAGTTGATCAGTTAACCTATTCAATCACCCAAATCCTATAAAATAGAGTTAGTGCATAATATGATATTTTATAGAAACTCTATTTTAGATGGTTGCTTAATTGTCCAATCTCTACTTCAAAATTTGAGTATATCCCTTAGTCCGATCATCGCATAAGGTTGTCCCCATAATGAGAACTCATCCTTACTTGCTCTTCTTTTCAAAAGAATCTCTCCACTCCAGGAGTTTACCTTATCATTTGTCAAACATCTGGTCCTCCAAACTTGTTTAGGCTTACTCTCTTTAGCATCCGATCACTTGACTTGCTAAGTCTTTCTTTGGTTTGATTCTGATCCTTGTTTATCCATCGAATCCATCTTGTTAGATATCCTAGTCCCTTGATCCATCTGGACATACTTGCATGGTGTCCTTGTTTTTTTACAATGAATTTAGAAAATCATTGCAAAGTTTGCAATGAATTCAAAATTCATTACAAAATTTGCTAAGACTTTCGTCGCCTAGTATCTGATCCATCTAGCCTATTACCTAACCTATTAGGGCACTTGCTTAGTATCCAATCAATATGACTTACTAGGGCTTTCATAGTAAAGCTATCTGCACACTCAACCGAGTTGTTAGATCATAACATGAATTAACTTTAAACCTTTGTCAATATCAAAATTTAGGTTTGATTATTTAATGCTCTTTGCACTAACACTTAATCATTACACTAACATCAATGTTATATCCTTTTTGCCTTTTTAAAAGATAATTTTTAAAATAAAATCACCTTTTCTAAAGATAATTTTTAAAATAAAATCTCCCCTTTTAAACTGCATTGAACATATTTTCAAAATTTATTTTTTTCAAGACAATGTTCATATATATATATATAATTTTCCCTTTTTGAAAATAATGAAAACATTTCTAAATTTTTAAAGATATTTTCAAAATAATTTCAAGAAGGTATTTTTCTAAATAGTTTCAAAATATTTTTCAAAGAGTAATTTTCAATCAGTTTGAAACTATTTTCAAAATAAATTTTTTATGATTTTTCAATCAATTTTCAAATTGAATTTTTCAACTCAACCTGCTCTTAGGATCCATGTCGCACACATTACTTAGCATTATGTGTTCTCATTCATTACATTCATGCATACCACATACTTAGATTAGTACGCATCTTAGAGCACGATTGACATTATACATTGACATATGTATTTTTTTCATTTCCATACTTTGGGCATTCTCATTTACATACATGTATACATACCGCATATGTACCAAAAAAAACTTTACATTTTGGTGCATGAATCCACCCCACTAGATCTATCTAGTCCGCAGCAAACGGCTCACGGTAAAGACGTTTTAAATCCGTTGATGGCTGAGGTTTTGCCAAAAAGCCTATGAGGGTGAATAGGTCCACCGACATTGGCCTATCTAGTCTGTAGAAACGGCTACGGTAAAGACACACCAAATCCGTTGATGGTTGAGGCTTAGCCAAAAAACATATGAGGGTGAATAGGTCCACCGATAAATGACCTATCTAGTCCATAGAAACAGTTACGGTAAAGATGTGCCAAATCCGTTGATAGCTGGCCACTTGCTCAAAGTGTGCAGTTCACGATGGACTGGTTCTTCAGAGGTGGGCTCTTCAGATGGTTGGGAGCCATGGCGGCTGGAGGAGGATGCAGAGGGAGGCTCGCTGGACGTGGACCATTGCAGTAGTTGGGCGATGCTGCACTTGCTAGTGGTGGTAGAGGGTGTGGTTACATGAGAGGATGACGGCAGGGATGCCTCATCCCCGACTGCGCGACTTGCGGTTGATGGAGACACATGGGTGTCCACAGGGCTGGCTGGCTGGAGGATGATAGCGGTAGATTAGGCGGGACCCGCAGCAGCTGGAGGATTACCCTCACACTTCGGGAGGGCGGCGAGACTACCTGCAGAGGACATGAGCTGGTGACTTGGTTTTTGTACACATGAGTAGAGAGAAATGCTGAGAGGGATAGTAGTAGAGATGAGTTTGGTATTCATGTGAGCGCATGTACAGCATACCTTTGGCGATTGCTCAGATCTGACATTTCGTCAGACATGATATGAGCCGACGTCATAGGAGCTTCTGTATGGTTGTGCAGCTTTCTTTGATGATATATATATTTACCTTTCATAAAAAAAGTATCAATTAAACCTCTTTTTGCACTATCTATCCTTTGTAAGATAAGCAATTAATGAATGGATAATAAACATGGTATGTATTATTAAGCACATAATTAATTAAAAATATGTATGAATCAAGGCAAGTCTAATATCTAAAGCATGCAACATATTAAGAAAGTAATAATTATCAAATAAGAAAATTTAAGACATTGGTTTCTAAAAATATATCAAATACATAATTTGACACATTGTGTGTTAACCATCGAATGTGTCAATTCACTTTTGACATATTTTAATTATTATTTTTCTTGACTATGATTTTATTAATTAGTTCTATAATCAAAAGGTACTTGATTATAAATTAGTTTATGTATTTTGAATTTATTTTCTTGACTCGTATATAACTTAAATTTGTGACCCAAGTCTATATTTTGTAAGTTTGTGAAATTATTGATAATGTTTTCAATTTTTATTTTCAAAATATTATTTTACTTTTTCAAATTTCTTGATTTTGTATTTTGAGTTTTTAAAATTTAATTTTTTGAATTTTGAAATTTAAAAACTTATTTTTCAAAAATTTTAAATTAAAGATTGAATTTTAAGATTTGAAAACTATTTTTTCTGATTTTTAAAATTCAAAAATATATTTTTTATATTTGAAAAATATTTTTTTATTTTAAAATTCCAATTTTTATATTTTGGAAAATTATAAAAGGGGAGCTAGATGGGGTCTTCAAGACTGGCAAAAATAAGGTTGGTTTAATCTTATTAGAGTCTTTTTTCCTAAACTTTCTTGTAATCTATTGTAAAACTCTTGAACTTATAATAGGGTTATTTATTGGATTTAGTCTCTCTCAGGTGGATTGACATGTTAATTAATAACACATGGATTTGTCATTGTAAATAAACCTATTAAAGTGATCTAATTTGGTGTTTTAATCATAGGTTTGTGTTATTGGATGTGGACTTATATATGTAAAATTCATTAGTCTGTTACTATTAGCATTGATGGGCTACTAACAGGTTTAGGTCCAATATATATAAATGGACATGGCCCCCGTAGGAGAGGTGTTCTTACAGCTATCTTGCTTTTCCCATCGGGCTGAGAATTCAAAGTCATCTCCCTTGCACCTATGGAAGATCAAGCCCTAATGTCGATTTGTTTTGTTCTTTAGGTTCTTCTAGTGGCAATGAAGTCAAGGATGTCTTTGGATTCAGGTCTGGATTTACATATTTTTGTAATGCTTTCATTGTATTTTAGTATCCCATATTTGTTGTAGATCTTCGACAAGATCCTATGTTAGATCATTTGAATCTTCTGTCAATTCATATGCAGCAGCACGATCTTAAAGAGGGTTGGAATCCTATCATTATTTACCTTGAATAGTTGATCGAGAAGGAAAAAAGATAGTGATTTTCTATAAGTGATTAATTGGTGGATCATAGACCATGAAGTAAAAGCATAAGGGTTGTCAAACCACGTTAAACAAACATGTTAACGATCTTGTAAGTGTGATTTTGTTTATGTTTCATTTTCACTTCTAATTGTGTATTTGACCTTACTAGTTTGTAGCAAGAGTAGTTTAAATTGCACTTGTAGGTGTACACTCATTATTCACCGCCTCTAGCTCTTTCATTCTATCCTAACATAAACCTTACAATATGGCATCATCAAATGAGCTAATATTAGCTTCATCATAAACCATGCTCGTCATCTTATATATGCTTTCATTGAACAACATAAAAAAAGGGGTTTAGGGTTTAGGTATTCTATGTTGTCTTGTTTTATATAGCTAGTCATCGCAAGAGTTATCTACCAACATTAATGACCTACTAGATTGGATTGACTATCCTAAAGACCTTTTATATAGCTAGTCATCGCAAGAGTTATCTACCAATATTAATGATCTACTAGATTGGATTGACTATCCTAAAGGCACACTCTACTAACCAATATGTAATATTTTTTGGATGAAATCTTATTTCATAGCATTCTAAATATTAACTTACTATATAATCAAGAACTAGGACTGAATACAAAGATATAACTAATATAAAATCTAAAATCATCTAACATTAATCTATTTTTTCTAAATATTTTTGGGATGAAATCTTATTTCATAGCATTCTAAATATTAACCTACTATACTGAAGACAAAGATATAACTAATATAAAATGTAAAATCATCTTAACTTTAATCTCTTTTTTTCTAAATTATATTTTTCCACCAATACTACAATTAAAATCTAGTGTCATAATATTGAGGTGATATATTGACGCCGAACGAGATAGTGATTGTCCTACGGGCAATATTGATTCCCTTGATCGACTACGAACGTCAAAAATAATATTCTAAAATCTATTGATTCAGAAGAATACCAGGAGATAGAAAAATAAATGGTACTGGTAAAAAATATTATTAAATCAAAAAAAATTTTAAGCATCAACTAACAAGATGTCTATATAGACTTAAACCCTAACTTGTAAAGAAAGGAAAGAAATCTTAATAGAAGGAAAAAATTCTTAACAGATTCGAAATCCTAAAAATCCTAAACTGACATAAAATTCTCAAATATAAAAAAATAAAAATTTTTAAAACTACTATAAATATCAAAAATCTTAAAAATTATTTAAAATAAAAATTATCAAAAATAGTAATAAAAATTTTTAAAGTCTCCTGCATCAGTCGTCCCGAGTTGAAAAAACTCATCCTCAAATTTAGAGTAATGTCAGGTAGTCGCCCAGGAAGAAGATCGTCTAGCACCAAATCAATAAAATCTACTAGTAACTGTTGGACTTTGGGAATCCTCATTGATCCGCCGATGAGAATGACATCATGAATGTTGCTCATATACATCTTTGTGTCCCTCAAGCACTTCTTTTCCTTGTAAATTGCATCTAACTATGATGACACCAACTTGTTCCTTTTAATTTCAATGGGAATCACGATGTCATCAAACATGACTGTCCAAGGAAACTCCAGTGGATCATAAAGAAACTCTCCCATAATGATAACCTTGGTGTTGTCATAAGAAAATAATTATTCTGGAGAAACTTCACACTTGCTGAAACAATATTATTGTGAAGTTAAATCTATTGCAAGAGAAGTTCAAATTGACTTTGATAAAAAATGCTAGAGAAATCTATAGAATTTGTATTATTTCCCAGAGCTATGGGGATAGCTTTGACCCAATCAACTGTCCTGCAAAGCTCTATGCTAAGATCCATATCCTGCATAAAATTATCAATAACAGGCTCAACATCCTTTCCACTTTTAAGTTTGGATTCTGTAATTTTTGAAATTTGCATCACAATCATAGCTTCACCAGAGGGCCACATAATAGAAGTTATAGAAGCCTTTTTCAAAATAACAATTGCATCATTGTTGTTTGATGAAGAAATAACAACACCTGATATGTCCAAGCTTGAAGTGGTGCCCTTCATAGAACTAATAACAATTTGAGTGCCACCAATGGATTTATCTGATTCTACAAGTGAATCCTTGAAACCATGATCACAAGAACTTACATTTATTGTAGAAGGAATAAATTCCATATTACTTTTGCCAAAATCTGATATTTCACAACCTATCCCCAACCTTGAAGATTGTGCTAAAGCAAACTGAGTCTCATTCACTTTATCATCTGATCATTTAGCACCTTCTACATCTAGCCATGAAGGAGAATCCAAGCATAATGGTTGATTTTGTTGTGATTCATGGTCACCATCATAAAGTGTTTCCTCAACTTCATCATGGTCATATACTGGCTCACTAATCACCTTGGTCTCATCTGCATGCTGAATAAATTGGGACACCAGGTCAATGCTAGGTGAAATGATGGAGGCTAGGGCTTCGTCGATAGATGAACTAGATTACCAATTGTCGTCAGACAAAGTGGGCTTCTGATACTCAATCAACGTTTCATCTAGGTCTATCTCCTCTTCGTTAGCATCATTATAAACTGGATCACCAAATATTTCTGTCTTATCATCATCTTCATCGCCTCCTGTGATCGTACTATTGAGAGAGTAGGATTGATCGTACTCGATGTTGTCGAGGTCCACATCTTCATGGTTGTCTTCACCGTCGTAGGAGGAACAGGGGACGTAGAGGCGTTGTGGAGCTGGCGCTCTCTCAAAGTTGTAGGTGGTGGGGTAGTTGATCTTGAATCCCTCAAAACCAAACTTGTGTTTCGACATCTCTCCTTCATTAGAAATTAAGGATTTTTCAAAAGGAGAATAAAGGAACTTATGCCCTTTACAATCTTGCACCACTATACGCTAATATAACTTTATGACTTATCTTTGTAGATCTTGAAGTATCTCGTCTTGAGTACTACGATCACAGTGCGAGGCTTCCTCAGTCGGAACCTGCCTGTCACGACCATGATCACAACCACGATGGCGATCTATCGAATCTGAGAGCTCTGATACCAATTGATGTCGAACGGGATAACGATTATCTTACGGGCAATATTGATTACGTTGATCAACTATGAACATCGGAAATAATCTTTTAAAACATATTGATTCAAAAGAATATCAGGAGATAGAGAAATAAACGACACTGTTAAAAAATATTATTAAACAAAAAACTTTTTTAAACATCAACTAACAAGATGCTTATATAGACTTAAAATCTTAACTTGTAAAGAAAGGAAAGAAATCATAATAGAAAGGAAAAATTCTTAACAGACTCAAAATCTTAAAAATCCTAAACGGACTTAAAATCCTCAAATATAAAAAAATAAAAATTTTTAAAATTACTTTAAATATCAAAAACTTTTAAAATTACTAAAAATAAAAATTATCAAAAATAATAATAAAAATTTTCGGATCCTCCTGCATCATATATCTTACTATAAAATTAATTTTTTATACTTGTACAAAATATTTGGAGTGTAATTTTCACTTTATTCTGGAATATATATAGCTCAATAATCATTAATCTTCTATACCTTCACGGAGGATCAGCTTGCTAATATCTTCACCAAAGTTTTATCTAAATAACATTTTAACAAACTAACAATCAAACTCAAAATTTGACACCTCCCAATGGATTTGTTGGGGGAGGGAGTAAATGAAAATTATTAACCTTAGTTATCGACAGAACAAGCCAATTAAGCGCTCTGTCTCTATGCATGCTATGTTAACCCTAATAAATTAAGCCTACTTAACTTTGACTAATTCGTGATAGTATTATTTCATGTAGATAATCTTCTCCTCTTAACCCTGACCTCCTATTGCATACTCTTTCACATCTATACCCACTAATGAAATCTACAATCAAACCCTAACCCTTCTCATGAAAGATGACCTAGATAGCTAGGCAGAACAAACCTCTTGCAAAAGCAGGCCCCACATGTTCCCCTTCACCTTTCTTCCTTATTTCTGCCATATCGGTCGTATTCTTCTGGTCATTTCGCCTCTTGGCCTCAACACTCCTTAACTGTGCTCAAAACTAAAGTCTCACCTCACTTGAAGTTTCCATAAACTTGTCGTTAATGAACCAGTGCATTGGTCCTACTAAGCAACAACCAAGATCAAATTAAATTACATAGAAATTTGTGGGTTTTAAAGCTAGCTAACTTTTCAGATTAAAAGAGAATAATTAACCCCACCATGGGACATTCACCTCGATGTGTTCAACCCTAAACCCTAACAAATTAAAGCGCCTATAAATAACACACCAACACTTATCTACTAGAAACAGTTTGGTTGATCACCTTGCAAGATTAGTCCTCCCCCTTTGACTTCACTTTTCTTCCTGGTTTACCACTCCACTCAACCCAACCCCAATTCTTTTTCCATGGATTCTAACTACCGGCCTAACATCACCTCCATGACCAACCACTCCGTTCTTCCTCCTCCTCCGGCGCCAGCACCTGCAGAACATGTTCGCACCCGGTGGATGCCTAAGCCGGAACAAATCCTCATCCTCGAGTCCATCTTCGACAGTGGAGTGGTGAACCCCTCCAAAGATGAGACGGTTCGGATCCGCAAGCTGCTCGAGAAGTTCGGAGCCTTGGGGGACGCTAACGTCTTCTACTGGTTCCAAAATCGGAGGTCGAGATCTCGTCGCCAGCAGCGGCAGCTGCAGGCCAGCCTGGCTATGCAGCAGGCTGCCGGAGGCAGCAGCAGCCATCTCATCGGTCAACCACCCTCACTGCCTTCCTCTTTGACCACCGGAGGCAGTGGAGCAGGAGGATTAGGGTTCTTTCCTTGCTCCTCCTCCTCCGATGATCTCTTCGCGATCTCGCGTCAGATGGGCTTCACGGAGGCCACTGATCAGAACCTTGCTACTACCTTCATGAGCTCGTCTGATCATGCCACAGAACTGCAGTGCCAAACCGGTTAGTATAATATGACTGCATGGCCAGCTATGTGATATATTTTAAAGATGACACGACTCTTTTGCTTTTTCAAAGTTTCACAAAGAAAAAGTTGAAATTCATATTTACTGTGATTTTCACACAAACTTTGAAACATGTCGACATCTGCTGCAGCATAGTTTCTACTAAAAGCAGTGACCCACTTAGGGTTCTTGTCCTTGGTGACCCACTTAGGGTTCTTGTCCTTCCCATTCTTGCCTTTTTATGATTGATTTCATATATGCCTTGTCCTTGTTCGATAAGAAAGAAGGTTACTGTGCATATATTGTTGATGGATGTAATTAATACAGTGGATATCTGGACGAATGATGCAGGGACAGTAACAGTGTTCATTGATGGAGTTCCGTCTGAGGTTCCACGAGGATTAATAGATTTGAGAGCAACCTTCGGCAGCAACGTGATGGTTGTCCATTCCTCTGGACAAATTCTACCAGTCGATGAGCATGGAATTCTCATGCGGAGCTTTCAGACGGGGGAAAGCTATTTCTTGGTAAAATTCAGCGAATTTCACAAGTGAGAGATTTTTTTTTCCTTTTATGATAATTCAGGTATATGGGTTTCGCTCGACTAAACCTAAATGTAGACGGTAAATTTGGAACATAGGTTATCTACACAAGTAATAGTTTGTTTGTTTATATGTTACTAGGTCTAGTTGGAAGGACGAACTTGCTTGCTATTTGGCAAAGAATGGAAGGATGTCTTCGATGGACAAGAATGAAGCAACTTGTCCATGACTTTTGCACTTGAACTTTTGGTAGACTTGTAACCGTGCACTTGTTTTGATTAAGCTCGATCATGGGTTTTAGAAACAATTAAGGGAGTTATTGTATGATTACAAGGTGCGTGTGGAATATTAGTACCCAAGTGGTTTGAGTCATGATTAGTTTAATATGTTGTCAAACTAGTTTAAGTTAGGATTTATTTTTATTTTTTTATATATATATGTCTAAGTGTTCAAGGACTTAAGAAAACACATAAAAATTCGATGACTCATGATCCAGTGGAGTATGATGAAAGGTGATATGAGAAAACCGTGGACCGGAAAGGATGAGAAACATTAGAGATAGCAAGACTTTAACAGAAGACGCAAATCTGCACAAGGTAAATTGGTGAGAAGAGTTGAGTGACTTGTATTCTGTACAAGAGTAAAAATCAACCATAGTCAGACTCAAGCATAGTTAACTGAGTCAAAAGATTTGAGTGATCAGAACAAGGTTTTCGATCCACTAGATCTTCTGGTCGACTAGACTAGTTGGTTCGATTGACCTATGGACATGATAGTCCTCTGATTGCATGTTATCATTGGAGTTGAATTGGACAACCAGATATGGAGATCGGGCAACTAGATGCCACGTGGAAGCTGATCTAGCAGCACAAATCCGACATAAGCTGTAGGATCAAATGACAGAATGCAAGATTATGCAATCGAATGACGACATGTGGCTAGCGATCTAAAATAGTTATTCAAAGCTGACCAAGTTCTAGTCGACTATAATGGAATATGGGCGACTGAAAGGATACCACATCACCAAAAGAATGAGCGAAGACTGTCTCTTGGATCAGATAGACCTGCCACCTCAATTGTTTCTGGTCAAGTGATAAGGGTTTGTCGATCAACCGGAAGTTCATGATCAGACTCTATAAAAGGGAGGCGAGGAGCTCTTGTTCAGCACAATACAACCACAACCAAAGCTCTAAGTGCATTCAAGTTTTCCTTTCCGCTTTCTCTATTGTACTTACTTGTTATATAAGAGGTTTCTCCACCTCCCACACATTACCGAAGAGAAGGATAGTGGACAGGCGCTTTTGTGTATAAACCTTGGAGTAGCAATAGTTGTGAATTAAGTAAATTCCGGTGTCCATCTTTTTATGTTTATTTACTTTTATTAACTTGTATGTGTCCTTGCTAAGCACTTAGCAAGAGAAAAGAATTTCTAATTTGCAAATACACTATTCACCCCTCCCCTTCTAGCGATTCAAAACGCTTCCGCAGCACGTACATGGAATATTATTATATTGGTTGGAGTTTCTTGCTATTGTTCTTAGCTTTCTTTGTTTAGAACATTTTTTTTCTATTTTGTGCTACAATGATGAATTACGAGTTTTTTATTGACTATATCTACAAATCTTTAGTTAAGGGTGACTATATCTGCAAATCTTTAGTTAAGGGATAATTTCTGTCATATATAGAGGCTGAATATGATATAATATTTTTTAATAAAATTATGATAAAATAATATAAATTTGTAGTTTTATTTGTACTCATGGTTGAAGTACCTATATTATCCTCTATAATTTTATTTATGTCATTTTTATATCATAATCACATTAATGTTGGATTGTATATGGCCACTAGAGAGGGGAGCAGAAAAAAAATATTTGAATCAAAATATTAGAATTTGAGATATGTATAGCATATGCAACGAAATAATCCAATGTATTTTAATGTAGTGAGTATAATAAAGACTTAATTAATTATATATGATACAGTTAGTGCAATAGATAAAATATAATGGAAATGCAAATGATACTAGATGCAACGGAAATATGAAATGTAGAATAGTAAATAATTGCCCCCGAGCATAGTTAAGTTGGTTACAATAAGACGTCAGACTTGCTAAAATGGGCCCTCCCATGTCGTGGTCAACTGCAGCTTCTCGATTTACCTTCTCACATATGATCGTGGAGCACACCATGTGGAGACGTTGAGGTGATAGATTTCACCTTTTTGCTGAAGTAGCATAGTAAATAATTATAGTGAATAAAAGTGCATAAACCAAAATAGAATATATAACGTGGTTCGACTGTTCCTCATGACTCCTCAACAACCTAGCTATAGACTCATAGGTCACCCCTCAAACCTTACAGATAGTTTTTGGACCGATCGTGTGAAGCAGTTGGGGTGACAAATTTCACTTTTTGTTGAAATGAGTCACACCTCAAAAAATAATTATATTTTCTCTTTTATAGAAAATATTCTAGAGGCAACAAACGTTTACAAAAATTTACAGTAGTAGATAGAATATAAAATGAAAAACTCAAAGTAAATTGAAAAATTACTTTAGTGAAAAAATAAAAACAACAATAGAAACAAAATTAATAGCAAAATAAAAACACTTAGAATTGTTGTGAGGGACGCTCTTATTATCATTGTTGATATTCTGGTCTAAGTGGAAAGGCTCAGTTTATATAGAGTTCAATATGGGAAATATTAGCAACTATCAGTTGACTACTCCACTTCTTAGAACTTATAACCGACATTCGTTGAAGTTATCAGTCACGGGTAGATATCAATCAACTACTGTTCACTATTAATCGACTCCAACTTGCCACATCATCTGCTTCGATTAGATGGACTTAATCCTTCATTGAAAATGAAAAAAAATTGACTACTCTAGATAAAAAAATGCAGCTAAGTTTCTTGGATTATGAGTGCTTCTTCAGTTGATTAAGTAACTACTCAACTATATATCTTTCCTTATCACTCGACTTCTCTAAAACTTTTTTATCTCTAACTCTAATGACTTAGTTTATCAGTTGACTACTGCTGATTGCTGATGATAAAATTTGACTTCTTTAGGTCATATCATATTTAAACAATTACAATGGAATTTCAAACTATCAGTAACTGTTAATGTTTGTGTTAGTGTTTGTGTTGACTTTGTCTTTTAGTCAACCATTACCTACATAAGAAAGCTACCTTCATGCAAAATACAAGTCACTCTCTCATATCTTACCTACTAAGTTTAACTATTGGACTTTATCAATCTTGGTCTCTAGTCATCTTTGATTAACTGACAAGAGGTTTTACCTCTAGATCTTCCTTCATTTATCTAGTATCTAGCCCACCTTAATTAACCTACTAAGACTTCCTTCATGTGCTTAATATTTAGTCCTCTATGGCTTATTAGATCTTCCATTGCCAACCATGATTGACTTCTCTAGTGCTAAAGTTCTAATTGACCTGATTTATTTGGACTTTTCATCAACTAAGCGTAGAGTTAATCTTAATTCATTTGAACTTTTTTTATTGCACTTGTAATCATTGTGTCAACACTTGCATTCTCGACATACATATTATTCCAAATCAATTTTAACTTTAAGCCTTTTCTAACTACATCAAAACATGATACCCAGGCTCGATCACTTGGTGTCTTATTGCACCATCAATTAATTGACTAAAGGAGTAACATTAAATACCTGACCCTCACTTGCAACTCATGTGCATGGGTTGAAAAGCAATCCATGCAACTAGACAAGAACATCAACAACATATAATGGTTAAAGTTCATGCCATGTGCTTGATGTGCATGGATTGAAAAGCAATCCATGCAACTAGACAAGAGCATCAACAACATGTAATGGTTAAAGTTCATGCCATGTACTTGGACTATCTTTCAGAGTCACTTGCCCTACTTTATGCTCTTAATTAATTTCACTTTAGTTGTCAAATAATATAGTTTTTTAGTCAATAATGTCAAAATTAGCATATTACACCCTTTTATCATAAGTTAATCTTCCATTTAGGAACTAACCAAAGACAGATCCACATTAGGTCTGTCGTAGGCTATAGTCACCCCAATTTTTTTAATTATTATTATCTATATAAATTTTATGAAGTTTGATTTTTTTTTACAAAATAAATAAATTAATTAAATAATCAAACATGAAGTGAAGGTGCGGATTTAAAATTGGATTCGAGTCAAACAAAATTCATTTAGTTTTGATTTGGTCAAGTTATGACTGAATCAAATTTAATTAGATTAAACAGATTCAATGGATTTAAAATAAGTTATAAAATTTTTGAAAAAACCTAATCTTTCCTTTTTTATTCTTTTCCACATAAGCAACCTCGCAAAGTCTCCACGTGTCCGCTTCTTCTTCTTATCTTCTCCTGCCTTCTCTCTGTGTTTTTTTCTTGCCAACCATAGCTTAGTTATTTTTCTCTTCTCCTTCTCCAACAACAGTTCTCTTTTGTTCTTTGTCTTCTCAAAAACAACAACCCTCCTTCTTCCCTTCATTTTGTTGTTTTCCAGCCGGTTAGTAACAATTCTAGTCCTTTTTCTCCAATAAGAGAGTTCTTATTTTACCTTTTCTTGTTGTCAGAGCTAATCAAGACCATTGGGAAAGAGAGTCAAACTTTCGTTCTCTTTTCGTTTCATCCTTGTAATTATTTTGTTGAAGAATATAAGGTAATGTAATGATTTTTTATTATATATAATTTATTATATTTTTTATAATAATATGAAGGGGAGTCTTGGCGCAACGTTAAAGTTGTTGTCATATGACTTAGAAGTCACAGGTTCGAGTCTCAAAAATAGCCCCTTGTAAAGAAGGGTAAGACTGCATACAAGACCATTCGCCGGGACATGTATTGACGAGAGCTTCATGCACCCTGGCTATTCAAGCCCACTCAAAGTCTAATTTATGGATCCGTCCCTGGAACTAACCTAAGTTAAACATAGTTAGGAGTTTCATTTGATCATAATTGGTTATCAAAAAAATTATAAAGAAGAATAAATTATGGTTTATTATCAAATAAATTGTAGAAAAATTTTATTTCTAAATTATAGATTTCCTATTCTCATATTATGAAACAAGTATAATTATATCATTTCCACTCCAAGTTCATTACTATGTACAAGCCATGCATTTCCTAATTTAATCTCATTGTACAAGATAGCTCACATGGAATTCAAGAACAAAGGATAACCACCACAAAGCTTATACCTCTCACACGCAAATGAATCCAATCTTTAGTACGCTTCTATATTATTTCTTGATTGCCAAATTTAGTCATTAAACATATATAATTAAACAATTAGATAAACCAAGAAACTCATTAAATTAATACACTAGAAGTTTTGAATGATCAAAATGTTGGGTTGAGATACCAATGTGGTAGAGGGAGTGAATGCAAAAACTTGTCTATAATATTAGTGTTCTACAGAAAATAGCGTGCAACAAAAATAAAGAACCTAAGTAGAAAATCAAAATAGAGTGCTACTGATAGGCTCCCGCAAGAGTACGGTTGTCGTTAAATAATAAAAAGTTATCGAATCCACAGGGACCGTGGAATTAATCATTAGACTAGCACAAAAAGAGTTGCAAACAAAATGGTTTTGGTGTTGAGCCGAGAAAGAAGGAGAACTGAAGGACCTAATCCTCGAACGAATAGGAATCAACTATATGGTAAGTACGAAAAACGATCTTAGGATTTCGGAGTCCTTGAGAGTTATGGCTGATAGTATCATGGATGTTTTGTTATTCCTCAATGTTTATATCAATATAGGGATTCTAACCAAGCTATCCAATTAGACCTTTTCAGGCTTCATCGAAATTAAATTATGAATCTCTAATGTTATGATTACTAGTTCGAGATGACACCTAAATAGCCCAGTTCTATAGCTCTCCCACTATCACCGGGCACTCCGGTAATACTACTGGTATCCTACTCTCTGTCACCGAGTACTCAATTAAGGATCTCTTTCTAATAAATAATAACCGTTAGTTATCCCTCATGAGAATTTGTTACGTCTTAAGAATCTCCTCAGAAAGTCCGGTTAAAAAGGTTCACCTCCTGTCATTCACAAGGCACCCCGGTCATACGATCCTAAGATTTCCTGTAAATCGTAATTCACTCCCATCCATATGAAATCAAGTCTTCAAAATATCACCAAATATGCACAAGACACAATTCCATATAACAAAGCATAAACATGTCATAGAAGATAGCAAATACAAATCCATCGAGTACAATCATCCGTTACATCTCAATTTCTCCTACATCCTAGAATCAAAGAGATCTACTCCATGACGGAGGGAGTACAATTCAAAAAAGAAGAAGAATTCATCATTGTTCCCAAATCTAAGAAAGAAAAGGAAAAGAACTTATCAATATGTGCAGTCTTCCTTGAATTGTGATCTCCTCGTCGGTGGATGATGGAGTGATCTTTTATTAGGAAATTATTATTATTTATGTACTTATATTCCCTTATTTATTATCACTAACACCCATCAAAATTATTTATTTATTTATTTCCAAACCCCTAATTATTGCGACAGTAGCATAGAGAGGTCCGGGTCGTCTCTCTCGGACTCAATGATGTAAGTAGTCCTAGACAGCTGGTACAGGGGTTTTATTATGCCTTATTCGTTCCTAATTATTTACAATTCATTTATTCATAATTTAACTTACAATTAACAAAGAATCCTAAATATACAAAATACACATTCCTAATCGTGCATTTATTCAACAATGATACAAAAGCAATATTTATTAACAAAATTTAATATACAAATGAATTCTATACATTTAACATACACTACAAATAATCATTACAACATGAATCATACAGCATACATCACTCAACATACATATACTACACAACATGAATCTTACAAATCTTGCAAAATCAATTCATGATTATTAGAATTTATACAACAAACACCACAATAATAATTTCATGCAACATAACTATTTATTAACAATACAAATCATCACACAACACACAATATGATTTCATTTACGTAACGCACACTACTTATCATACATAGACTATACCACATGTATCAAACACACCAACTCATACAATCAACCGAATCATGAACAACTACAATAAATCATCATGCCATATGAATCTACATCCCATATACACTAAACCCTAAATCACAATAGATTTACAATTAATTACAAAACAAACAAACATCCAACACCCATTACAAATTAATCCACACAAGCTGTACAAATTAACATACACAAGCTGTACAAAACAAAATAAACATTCTATACAATCATTGTACAAGGCATACAACACTTAATTACAACTTACTACACTAGTACAACATGTATTATCAATAAACACAACCCTTTATTAGAATCAAATTCAAACACACTGTTCATTGGTCATTTACAGAATTCATCACATGAATAGCCTCAATCAAAACAAACAGTTTCAAATAAACTTATTCCCACAGATTCCATCCTTCAATTCTCACAGATAAACCTAAAATTAGATTCTCAGCCCACTAATGCCAATGAACAGAGGGATTAACAGCACATTATGGGGGATTTAGATTCATGAAACTTAAAGCAAGGAATTCATCAAATAAGAACAGATAAGGGATTAGGGACAGTTTATCCCAATCAAGCACAGAACCAGGAGTTGCTTCAAGCACTCTAGGTTACACAAAAGGGGTATCGGATCACACCGGAGCAGGACACCATGGCGGAGAACGAACGGAGGAGAAAAAGCTCAGGATCTTCTTCTTCCCTGTATCCGGCTGCAACCACAACCAAACATTAGAGAAACAGAAAAGAAACCCTTACCTTTCACTCTCCGGGGGAAGGAAAATGGTTGGAACCGAGGAGGTCGTTCCGCGTTCGCAACCACGTCGGCGGAAACGGCTGCTCAGCACCGGTGGAGTCGGGATGGGCAGAAACTCGCCGGAGCAACCACGCACGGCTCGCTATCTGCTGTGTGGGAGGATCGTCGGTTGCCAGTTGCCGGAGCTGACCACTCTCAGCGACGTTCCGCAACCGAGGGGGAAAGGGAAGACTCCGCTTCTGCAACCACTTCAGCGGAGTGTTCTTCGGGATCTTCTGTGTGCGTCGAGTGTTGTCGCCGCCGTCGTCTGTGATGATCAGGATGAAGGAGGAAGGGAATCGCAACGGCGGGAGCTCGATCGACGGCGTCGTGAGAGAGAGGAGGAAAAACCCTAAATGTCGAGCTCTCTTTCCGCCGAACTGAGTTTCGGGTTTTCTTGCTGCCGTCGCTAACTTGACTTGATCAGCCGCGCCATAGTGAACCCAACTCAAACTGAACTAGACTCAGGCTTAAGCTTGAGCCGGATTCAAGCCACATTGAACTGATCTAACTGAACTTTGACCTGAATTGATCCGATTCGAGCCCAAATTGAATCTAGCTGAACCCTTTGAACCGAATTAGCCATTTTTGCACCGGATTGAGCCAAATTAACTCTGATTTGAATCAGACTCGAACCAGGATTTAATTTCCTCCAAATTGAGCTTATTTGTGGCTTCATCCTAATTTCCTGCACAAATCAGATTTAAACAATTAATACTTGTAATTTACTCAATTAATGAAAAATATAGAATGAAGCCAAAAAATTCATTAAAGATAATAAATAAGTGCAAAGCCCAAATTATGACATAAAATATGATCAAAGTACTCCAAAATGATCCCTAATTAAGCCTGTCAACAACGAATTATCAAATCCCCCACACTTTTTCTTTCATGTCTCGTGAAAGTAAACCTAACCAAACAACTTTCCACCTAAACAATGATCCATCAAATTAAGAGTTTATAACAATAAGCTAAATAAGAGTACCAAATCTTAAAGATACAAGCAATCCAGAACTCATTTCATACATGGATCAACAACACAGAAATTTCAATCTACTCTGAATCAGTCAAGAATGATGACCATAACCTCACAGGGGAAATAATGAAGTAGCTCGCCCTCATAAACATGTAATAAGTGGAGTGCTCTCAAGCTACTAATGGATCCTGTATTACCATAGGCTTGCTCGTCTTCTTATCTCCACCACTATATATACACAAAGTTCCATAATCATAAAGACTTATTAGAATTCCAAAAAGAACATGCTAAAAGGAATAGAAATCAACAATGATGTGTAATGAAAGATAGAAACAATGCAATGAAGAAAATAGGTGGAAGAATTGGAAACACCTAATATGTTTCATAGATGAGTATAGTAAGCAATGCCCAAGAGAACATATCATCCAAGCTAGCATGGGGAAAAACTAATAGCAAGAACATATCCTTCCATCCTCTCCTAAACTCAAACCATTCTAATGAAGCTCATAGTAGGAGAATACTAAATAGAAACTTGCTACTAACTATCGTCCATTTACAAACTATTATTCTACTATCAACAAAACGACCCATAAATGACAAATATTATTTGAACAACTACAAAATAAAATGTTTTTTTTTAAGAGAATAGAAGGCAAATTTTTTTTTTGTTTTTTGCTTTTTTTTCTTCTTTTTTTTCATGAAACAGAAGCCATTTTTTTTTCTTTTTTTTTTTTCATGAAACAGAAGCCATTTTTTTCATGAAATAGAAGCCATTTTTTTTACAACCAACCAAATAAAAATTAAACTACCCCAAACATAAACAAATAAAATCTACAAACAAGGAACCATAAGACTAGAACCTACTAGTTTGTCAATGGTGAAACATTTAAGCATACCCCCACACTTCAACTTTTTTCCGTCCCGGGCAAAACTCATCTCAACAGTTAAGGTTTCCAATTCCAATAGAAAAGAAAAACAAAGCATGGTAGGTAAAATAGAACACATGATGGAAGAATTTATTGAGACCTATACTAAGAAAAGAGAATGAATGGGAAACAATGAAATAGCCTTCATAATCAATGTAACCTCATGTTAATGTGATTTCAACAGAATCAGAGCAAGTTCTGGCTTAACATTCTCTATAAGTGCCACTCAACAAATAAATCAATTAGGCTCAGTCCTCACTAGGTAAATATAGGTCATCATCTCAACTTATCAAAGCAAAATCCATCCCTAAGTTATATCCTCACGCAATCCACAAACTCTTTCATGCTTTGTAATCTCTAAAAATTCGATAAACCCATTTAACTACATCATCACAACTCCTAAGATGAATGAAATCATGCATAGGGGAAATTATTCTCACAAACAAAAAGCAACTCACACAACCTAAACCAAACAAAAGCAAACTCCCAAAATAGACAAGTAATGAAATATGTACAGAAAGAAAGTGAGGTGAAATCAAATACTCCCCTATCAACTTGGGTAGATGGCATCGTCAAGGTTCACTCCGTCCACAATCTTTTCCTTCTCCACTTCATGAAACTTTTTGAGACGGTGTCCATTTACTTTGAAAGTTCTACCTGTGGAAATCTCCTGTATCTCGACAACACCATAAGAAAAAGTGTCAGTCACAATGTAAGGACCTTCCCATCTGGATCTCAACTTACCTTTCAAGAATCGAAGCCGAGACTTATACAAGAGGACTTTATCACCAATGTGAAACTCCCTTGGTAGAATGTGCTTGTCATGGAATCTTTTAGTCTTTTCCTTGTAAATGCGGGAGTTCTCATATGCCTCTAGTCTGATCTCCTCAAGCTCCTGAAGTTGCAGTCTTCTGTCCATGCCAGCTTTATCCATGTCCAAGTTGCAAGCTTTCACTGCCCAATAAGATTTGTGCTCTATCTCCACAGGCAGGTGACAAGCTTTGCCATAAACAATCCTGTACGGGGACATCCCTATCGGGGTCTTGTAAGTTGTGCGATATGCCCACAATGCATCCTCCAGTCGCTTGCTCCAATCTTTTCTGTCTGGGCTCACTGTCTTTTCCAGAATCAGCTTTACTTCTCTGTTCGACACCTCAGCCTGACCATTTGTTTGGGGATGATATGGTGTAGAAACCTTGTGCACTACCCCGTACTTGCATAGCATGGCCTTCATGTGTCTGTTGCAAAAATGGGACCCTTGATCGCTGATGATCGCCCTGGGTACCCCAAACCTGCAAAATATGTGAGACCTGACAAAATCCACAACAACTTTAGAATTGTCAGTCCTGGTGGGTATGACCTCCACCCATTTGGAAACATAATCAACTGCTAAAAGAATATATAAGAATCTAAAAGATGCAGGAAATGGACCCATGAAATCAATGCCCCATACATCGAAAATCTCACAAAATAATATATTATGCTGAGGCATTTCATTCCTACGTTCTATGTTCCCAGTTCGTTGACACCTATCACAAGATTTACAATAATCATATACATCACGAAACAGGGTAGGCCAATACAATCCAGACTCTAACACTTTCCTAGCAGTTTTGTTGGAGCTAAAATGTCCACCACATGCAAAAGAATGATAGAATGATAAAATAAACTGAAACTCAGAGTCAGGAATGCAATGTCTAATAATCTAGTTGCTACAAAATTTCCACAAATAAGGTTCATCCCACACATAATACTTCGCCTCACTTTTGAATTTATCTTTCTATGCTCGTATAAACTATGCAGGAAAAGTATGTGCAACTAGAAAATTAACCAAATCAGCATACCATTGATGAGTCAGGGTTTTATTAATTTTTAATTGATTTATTTTTGGATTTTTACATGAAAATATATTATAAAATGAATCGATTCATTCATATTGGTCCCATATTGCATAATTTGAGGTTTGATATAATTTTTGTGATTTAATGGTGAATTTTGGCATTAATTTGGTTTTAATTGATTTTAGGGCTAAATCGGATCCGACTCGAGCTCAACCGCGGTCAAATCAAATCAAATTTGTCAAATTGATCAAGCTAACACGGAGGACATGACTTAGATCGAGCCCGATCAGAATCCCTGAAATTTTTGGATGCCCTGACTGCCCTAAAGCCTAGATCAAGCCCAGACCATCAGATCAGAAATGGACGGTCCAGATTGATCAATTAATCAGAACTATATAAACCCAATTATTACCCGATGAACAGTGTCTGGCCGCACTGTTCATCGTCCCCGCGCCTCCTCCTCTGTTGAGGAGCGTACTTCCACGGCCATTCCCTTCCCGTAATTTCAATTCCATTGCGTTCTTCAGTCCCTAAGGAGTTCTAAACTGGTTTTCGGGCGAATTCAGGCGGCTGGAAGGCGTACGCCGGCGTGGGGTTCTTCCGGCGTCGCCACTTCTGATTCTGCGAATTCCGGTGAATTGCTGAAAAATCTGACGCCGCACGTCCACGAGGGGTTCTCCGAAGACTGCGAAATTCATCAAAAGCTTCAGCAAGCTCATCGGTACAAGGAGAAGGCGAAATTTCCGGTTTGCAGCTCCAATTTTTGCTCGCACAGTTCTCTGTTCACGCCGGATGAGGGTTTCTTCGGTTCTTCAGGGTTCTGGCACGCGAGAAGACGACCCCATGACCAGATTGAAGCTTCAGATGGGATTGCCGAAGCCACATTATTGGATTAAGCTGTTTGTTTGACACCAAATTGAAGAATCGAAGGAGGAGAAAAGGGAAGATGCAATTTACAGTTTCTGATTTTCCTTTTTCTGTTTCTGCAGCTTCGTCCGAACTTCCACTTTTAAAGTTCCTGTCAATTCCATTTCTTAGCAATATTGTCAATTTGATTTTGTGATTCATGGTTAGTTTTTGTTTGAATTTGGATAGGCTTTAGGAGTTGATTAGCTTGGTTTTGACATTTCCTTCAGATTCAACTGAAAACTCTGATTTCTTTTCTATAGCTACTGTTACGTGCCATTTTGTTTCATCAGTTAGGTTTA
>NC_133864.1:2225797-2233753 GCF_044706935.1 Curcuma longa
AATAAGTTTAGGACTTCGGTATCACATCAATGCTAGGCGATATCCCTAATTCATATTTGTTCCCTTACTTTCAATGTTCACCACCTCGTCAGGCTTTGTTGGAATTTGACCTTGAAGTCCTATGTGGTGGCCCTCTAGTAAAGGTGACGCCAGAAAGTCCGGTTAAAGGCATTCCTCTTGTCACAAGGTGCCCCGAGTGTACGATCCAACGCCATACCCTCTGTCACCAAGTACCCTGTTAAGGACCTTGTCCTAGTGGCCACCAACCATTAGATATCCCTTATGGGTGTTTACCACTTGTAGAAATCACTTCGGAAGGTCCGATTAAAGGCTTTCCTCCTGTCACAAGGCGCCCCGGGTGTACGATCCTAGGATCTCCCTACAAAGTAATCTACCCCTCATAATCATGCATATGTGCTCACACAAACATTTCGTCAAATACATTCAAGGCACATAGTACATGAAACAAAGGTAAACATCTCATTGAATAGGGACAATGACATAAACTAGTTCATACATTACCATCATTACATAGATGTTTATCCTACATCCTAAACTCAAGGATCTACTCCACTACAAGAAGTTTACAAGAGGAATACATAAAAATAGTCATCCACAAGAAATGGGAAGACTTATTTTTGAAGCGTGGGCATCCTTTTGAAGTTCTTCTTGCTCCGGTGTAGGATGGACTGGCGGAGAGGAGTTGGTGATGGCGATCGACGAAGGATGGAGCATTTAGGGCCTCCCCTAGAGAGGGGAGGCGCCGTCACCAAGCCAAGACCAAGGGTTTTGGAGAATGACCCAAGATAGCCTTCAAAAGGTGCATAAGGATGTATTTATAGGCCCAAACACGCTCCCAGCACGCCCCCGTCACACGGCCGTGCCTAGGAGGCACGGCCATGTGCAGCCGCTGCTCTGTTTGGTAAGCACGGCCGTGCCTGAGAGGCACGGCTGTGTGCAGTCTTGGTTCTGTGGAAGAGACACGGTCATGCCTGTGAGGCACGGCCAAAGGTAGACACGGCTCTGTAAATGAGACACGGTCGTGCCTAGGAGGCACGACCATGTCTTGGTGTGGCATTGGAAATGGGGCACAGCCGTGCCTGTGAGGCACGACCATGTCCTGGCTACTGCTGGAGGAAGGCACGGCCAGGGTTGTTGCTTCTCTGTTGGAGGGGCACGGCCAAGGCTATTGGAGGGACACGGTCGTGCCTGGTGGGCACGACCATGTTCTGCTCTTTTGTTAGTTTTCCTCCGTTTCTTCGTGTTTGCTATAATAGAGACTTGCCCGTGATGACGAACACGACCAGTGCGAGTCTCATTTCTCCACTATTTGCTCCATCATCAATAATGCATCATTTTGGCTCTAAATCACATCCTATCAAGTAAAATATACCAAAAGTATATCTCTAAGTAAAAAAGTAGAAATATGTAATTATAAAAGAATAAGGTGTGACAAAGTGTAGCATATGCTATGAATTATAAGTAGATGAGCGTTAAAATAAGGCTAAAAATCCTATATAATCTACGCTCATTAGGAGGCATTGGAGCTACTGGTAGCTAAACTCTATCGTACTCAAACTTAGTCAATATATCCTCAATGTTTGGTGTTTGAAGTGGCCGCTCTAGTGCCCCCCCCCCCCCCCCCCATGCTTCCAAATTAGGGCATTATCCTTAACTTCCATCTTAGCTAGACTAAACTATAGGATCAAAAAAGGTGATAGAGGGGGTAAATATCACGCCTTTGAAAACTTTCTTTTCTTTTCGCAAATCAAACACAGAGATACAGGAAATAATAAAGGTAAGAACTATCACAAAACATAATTCTTTTTACTTGATTCACAGTTTATAGACTGTTACTCCAAGGCTCATGATCCCTTAGACCATTTTCGATTAGGCAATCCACTAAAGTTCTCCTCTCTGAAAATCTGAAAACTTTCAGAGGAGGAAAATGCATACAAAGAATAAGGATGATAGTAACAAACTACTATCTTCTTTAATGAGAATGCAAGTAATAAAAAGATACCGACAACGGAGAAGTAGAGATTCACGTAGGTTGTCGAAGAGCCTCTTGATGTAGTAGCAAGACTTGCACGGTCGAAGCAACAAAGAAGCAGAAATCATTGAATGAAGTATTGAATTAGATCTACATTCTCAGATCCCAAGGCTTCTTTTATAGGTACCATCTGATCAACTAAATTTCGTTCAGTTGATTGAACCTATCAAGTGATTGGACCTTCTCTTTCCTTATGTGCTTCGATTCGATTAGCTCAATCTCATGAAATCTACTCGTTTAGTTGACTGATCCACCTAATTAGGTGATTGATCCCCAAGGTTTCCTTTGCTATCTGATTTGATCTCATCAAATCTACACTTTTCATAATTGTTTGGTCGATTGATCCCCTTGATCAATATATTGAACATGTGTTTCCTTCTTTACTGGATATGGCTCTGATCTATGCTCATCTTCATGGATCGATCAACAGAACCACTAGGTTCGGTCGATCGAACCCTTAAATTTTGGAGAATTTTATTTTGCCTAACAAATAAAGTTAGCATAATATACAAAGTAGAAGTCCTGTAAAATAGAGTTAAAAACATATAAATGTATGCATAGATTATCTGTCAATTAGAATATCTGGTCCCAACTTAGAACTCTAAGTTGGTTTCTTAGTCGGCCCATCGCCTAAGTGTTTGGCCCCAACTAGGACATATCCTCACTGCTTTCAATCTGATAGAAATAGTAGTGTAAAATATTATACTTCGATCGACCAAATACGTTGGTCTAGTCGATCAAAAATCTCATTTCAATCGTACTTGATTAGAGTTCAGTCTTTTAAGACTTCTCATTACCTAAAGTTCACTGTCTTAGAGTTTTTTATTTTGCTTGGAGTTTACTCCTCCAAAACTTCTCAATACCTAAGGTTCACTCCCTTAGGGTTTTTTCTTATCAAGTATTCCGTCACCCTTGACCTATTTGAACTTTTTCATTTGACAGTCATCTAGTCAGCCTTAATCTGATTGGATGCTTTCCTTTGCTAGTCATCCGATTAACATTAACCTGACTAGACTTCTCTCTTGATTAGGTCAACCTTGACCAAACTCTATTAAATATATTATCAAATAAATATAAAAACTCTGGAGGTTGATTGCACCAACATAAACTGCCTAATTCCTATCTTGTCAAAATTAGGCAAGGGTTTTACATTACCTTGGGTAATGTCAATCCCTAGGGATGCAAAAATGAAAATCAAAATATGACAATATGTCATGTGGCTAGACCCGACCACGGTTCAGAACCGACGGTTCGACGGTTCATGGCAGGTCGACCCTTAACCTTAACCGTCCAAGACGGTTACGGTTCACGGTTCGAAATCGCCGGTTCACGGTTCGGTTCGCGGTTCGTGACGGTTCGAGATTATTATATTAAAAAATTTAAAATTTATTTAAAAAAAATAGGCCTAAGTATCATTAGTATATGGCTCAAAATTCGAGTTTTAAAGCTCCAGTTCGCACTTCATCGGATTTCGACACGAAATTCATCGTCAAACGTGAGACATTCCACGCCAAGAACTTTCCTTCAGCAAAAGCCACCTTTTTCCCAGTCCATGCCTTCACCTTCAGCAATCGAGTGCTGGATTCGAGAGATCTATGAACGCGAAGGAAAAAAACCAAAAAAAAAAAAAGCAATCGTTTTGATAATTCCAGAGAAGGGGTAGAAGGAAGGATCTTTGATTCATTTAGGTGACGATGTAGACTGGCGGCGTCGCCGCCACCTCCGCCCTGTGGTCCCCACCGGTGTCCCTAAGTCTCCGATAGGCCACCCCTCCCGCGACCGCCGCTCCGACCTCCGCCGCAGCCAACAACGTCGGCGCCCTTGCCACCGCCGCTCTCGGTGGCGTACACGGGCCACAACTGCACGGTACGGGAGTGCCACCGCCCGCCGGACTCCCCGCTGCCCTCGTGGCTCTACTTCCAAAAGAGGAA
Organism: Curcuma longa; assembly: GCF_044706935.1. NCBI lineage: Eukaryota > Viridiplantae > Streptophyta > Magnoliopsida > Zingiberales > Zingiberaceae > Curcuma > Curcuma longa. Next base: position 2,229,782 of record NC_133864.1, read on the forward strand.
CGCGGACCTCCACCACCACCCCGCGGAGGCGCTCCCTGGCCCTACCGGCGTCGCCCTTGAACAGGGGCTTCTTAGCTGCTGCAGCGCGAAGGAGAGGTCATCCCACGAGCGACGAAAAGAAGGGTAAAGAACACGAGAAGCGTACCTGGGCTGGAAGTAACGAAAAATAATAATAAATTTTTGAACCGCCGGTTAATCGGCGGTCCGCCGGTTCCACAGCCCTTGAACCGCAACCGGCCCAGCATCCTGCCGGGCCGGTTCTGGTTCAGCCCGGCTAACCGAGTCAACGGGCCAACCGACCCGTTGACCCGGGCCGGGTCCGGGCCGGGTTTGGGTTGGACCCGGCCCGTGGTCGGGTCTACATGTGGCTCCTATGAGTCTTGGCTATAGATAAATGGTAGAAAATGGACCTGAAAACTATAGACTAAGGTTCAAGTTAAACCTATGTCTAAGGGCGTACAGAAGAAATGAGTGAAATGGACACATAATAGCTCGGTCTCTAGTGTTAATGGGTAAGATACAAGACATTAAGACCTTATGTAAAGTATAGTCTTCTGCTTGAAGCTAGACTGCATTGAAATTGGTGACAATTAGAATCCATTCATCTCCAAAGAAGTAAGTATAAATACGATATAGTGTGAGGTCAGAGTAGAGGTCAAAAAATGGTAGGGTGGTAAAGGAAAAGCAATAGAATGTGGAGTGTGAGAGACTCAACTCAAGTTTGTTCCTAATCAGGTCGGGTATGAATATGATACCCACACTGCTAGCTCTAGATGTGTAGGTGAAGTCATCAATTTATACCAAGTTATTATAGAACTTGTGATATGTGTAGAGTATGCATACATTTTTACTACTTTTATTGGGCATCTTCATGTATTTTCATGATGATACACTGTGTTTATCACATCCTTTATTCATGCACTAGACACATTTTTTTTATTTTCTAGTTTGGAGGTCTTCTCTCATATTTTTGGATTTGCAAGATGGAAATCGGTGTGAAACAAGACAGAATGAAGGAAAACAACTCAAGTCTAGAAGGGGACGTGCCTACAAGGCACGACTATGCCTCCCACACAGAGGCATGCCCGCTCTAGGCCGTGCCCAAAGAACAGAGCCACAACTTGGTTTGGCTGTGCCCACCTGGCACAGTCGTGCCTCATTTCCAGAATAGCCACCTTCTCCGACCGTGCCTACTAGGCACGACCGTGCCAGAGAGGAGTCAGCACCAATCTTTCAGGTCGCTCCGTAAAACACAGCCATGCCATTCCGCAAAACACGACCGTGTCAGCAGAAAATCTCACCTGATCTTTTCGACCATCCTAGGAGACACGGCCATGTCTACCCCGATCTTTTTGGTCGTGCCGTGAGACACGGTTATGCCTCTCCGATCTTCTCGGGCGTGCTAACGAAACACGGCCATGTCTCCTTTTGAAGCCTATATAAACATCCTTTTGGAACCATTTTGAGGAGAGAGCCGTCAGAGAGGACAACAAGAAGGCGTCGTAACCAAGTTTTGGAAGGGAATCTGCCATCACGTCCATCTTTCAAAGGCTACTTCGCCGTTTCCATCCACCGCTGCGAGGAGATCTCAATTTAGGGAAGAACTGCACACATCGATAAGTCCTTTTTTCCTGTCTTTCTAGGATTTAGGAACTAAGATGAACTTTTCTTCTTCTTTCTTGAATTGTATCCCCTCCGTCATGAAGTAGATCTCTTTGACTCTAGAATGTAGGAGGAATTGGAATGTAACAGATGATTGTACTTGATTGATTTCTTTGCTATCTTCCATGACATGCTTATACTATATTTTATAGAATTGTTTCTCGTACGCATTTTGATATTTTAAAGAAGTAGTTTCATATTGATGGGAGTGAATTATTGTTCATAGGAAATCTTAAGATCGTATGACCAGGGTGCCTTGTGATAGGAGGTGAACCTTTAACCGAACTTTTTGAAGAAATCCTTAAGCCGTAACAAATTCTCATGAGAGATAACTAACGGTTATTGACTATTGGGGAGAGGTCCTTAATTAGGTACTCGATGACAGAGGGTAGGATATCAGTAGTATTGTCGGAGCGCTCGGTGACAGCGGGAAAGCTATAGAACCGGGCTATCTAGGTATCATCTCGAACTAGTATCATAGCATTAGAGGATCATGTTTAATTCCGATGAAGCCTTACAATGTCTAATTGGGTAGCTTTGTTAGGGTCCCTACATAAGTATAAACATTGAGAAATAATAAACTGTCCATAAATACCAGCCATAGTCTTAAGGAATCCAAAATCCTAAAGTCGTTTTCCATACCTGTCATATAGTTGATTCCCTTTTTGCTCGAGGATTAGACCCTTTTATTTTCCCTCTTTCTTGCTCTGACACCAAAAATCAACTCGTTTGCAACTCTTTCTTTGTCGGTCTAGTGATTAATTTTACAGTCCCTATGAATTTAATATTTTTTATTACTTGACGACACCCGTACTCTTGTGGGAGCTATCAACTTGGCACACAAGTCAAGGTTTATTGCCTGGTCATAGTAAACAAAGGTAGAAAGATCATACTAAACTATGATTTCAGTAACCTCTAGACAATGGACTGTGAAAAATTCCTTACTTTAGTACCTAAATGACGTAGGGACATAGGTAAACTATGAATATCTAATCCTAAGGTCCTTTGATGGAAATCAAGAGTCCCTAGATGGAAGCTGGAAGATACTAACATCAGTGGCTCTATGTTTTGGTCTAATAGAATAAAAATTAAAATTTCTAAGTAACAATATTAATCTAAAAGATTGAAACAACTTGAATAATCAAGTTAGGTACCTAGGAATGGTGTTGTAAAGATGGGCTTTGAAATTGGGAAATGGGTTGAATCCGGGCTTCAAAGCGTTTAAGCATGAGTTTTTGAGGACGAAATCAAGGTTTAGTTTTAAAATTCGACGGTTGCTCATGGGTGCCTATATAAAGGCTCTTCAAGCGACTGTAGGGTGTAGGGTTTAATCTGAGGCGCCTGATCAAGGGTCGTGCAAATGATTGGGAAGTATATAATCGTTTGAGTACCTAATTTTTATCGCAGTAATTACTAACATTTAGTTTTGATTGGTATGGGTCTGAGTGACTGGATGATACTCAGTCGACAAGACCCTCTTTTTCACCTACCCTAATTAAACTGATTTAAATTTGGTAAGGTTTGTGTCTAGGCACTTGGAGTGCATCCGGGTGACCAGAAGGTCAACACGTTGACTTTTCATAATTTTTAAAAATTTTCCTAAGTTTTTCAAATTTTATTTTGGATTCATAATACATTAATAAAGTAAGCATACAAACATAAGTTTTTATCATAAATAAAGTTTTAAAAAACATGTTTTTGAATTTTTTTTAATATATCCAACTTTGTCTCAAGCTATCTATCCACAAGAATAAAAGCCTTCAACTTGTTGGTCAAGTTAAGTAAAAGTTTTCAACCTTCACATTTATGAAATATTTTCTATCAACCTAGGGATTACTTAACTTGATCGATATTTAAGTTTTTAGTCCAGATTCATATTGATGGAATGACATAAGCATATGAAATCCAAGCTCTAATGTAAAATACCGAAACTTTTAGGGGTTAAATTGTAAATAATTTAATCCTAATTGGGTATGATTAGAAATTTTATTAGTGGAAGGGAATGAATTCGTCTTATGAAGACGAAATGAACGAAAGTGGTTTCGTTCAAATCAGAGGTCATTTGGTTGATGAACCAAATGAACCAAGATTGAACCAAATTGAACCAATTTGGTTTGGTCCGTAATAGAAGAGGTTTTGATAAAATAAAAAGGATGAAAAGATTCATTTTGTGGAGACGAATCAAACAAAATTGGTTTGAGTCAAATCGGTTCGATTGGTTAGCGAACCAAGCAAACCCAAGGTTAGTCCGGTTTGCTACAGTAATGGCCTGAATCGAACCCGGTCTGAACTCAAAGCTTATAGGTTAAT
>NC_133864.1:2233853-2246081 GCF_044706935.1 Curcuma longa
TTCGCTTCCGTTTTCGCACTCGAGTTTCTATGAAAAATCGAAAAGCGTGCAAACACGCTATTCACCCCCCCTCTAGCGTGTTTTCGATCCTACATAGTCTACTGTATTGAGTCAATACAGTCTCTTCTTATTTCTAGTGCATGCTTCCTTTCATATCTATTGATTAGTACACTTGTCATGCTTCTATACTTGTTGGTAGATTAGATGCTTATGACACTCATGTTTATCACATGCTTGATCTTATTTCATTGACCTTATTATCAGCTCTGTTTATACTCTTTGATACTTGAGATCATTGTTTATCCATGTTTATGATTACTGTCTTTATTTCAGTGATGTTATCATCATGTTGATACCTGTGATCAGTAGGACTTTTCATTAGTACCTACACATGTTAATTGACACGGTGTTAATTAACATGGTAGAGGATGATTATTCTGAATTATTCATGTCATCATGACACATGAGCTTGATTGTAAATCCCAAAGATGTGGGTGTATCTTGCCGGTAGTTAGCCTATAGTGATATATGTGGTTGTTACCCTTCCATCATGGTGATGGTGACTGTATGGCAGTGTACGCAGTCGATGGCTGTATGGCAGTGTACGCAGCCGAGTCAGTGGCTTGATCTCGACACCGCGATGGGGTGGTACTCAGACCTTGGCTATATGGCCTGTACGTAGCCCGGCTGTATGGCCTGTACGCAGCCAAGAGTGATTCTCTGGACGAGTATTGAGGACAGCACTGGCCATAGGATATGTAGCTTATCATAGCTACGGGATCATCGGACGCGGAGCACTGATCCCCGATTTGATCACCGGACTACTTTGTTGTAGGACGCGGAGTACTGATCCCCAGATGCCGGCCATCCCAGCCTCAGATGCTTGCACGAGTGCTGTAGTGAGTGGGGCAGTTGCATCATATGCACATATTTGCATGATGAGATTTATATACATGCATTGGACCGTATGAGTGTGCATTACATTATGAAGTGATTGTGTACTTGTATTGATACTTGGTTGACACATTGCATATATGATCATGCATATGGACTACTACGTGTACCTGAGATATGACATTGCTTATATGGTTTATTTGTATTCGTGGTTATTGTATCTATTTATGTGCCTGTGGGGTGATTTTATTACTTGTAGTTCGAGTTCGTACTTTCGTATCCGCATTTTGGATTTTGTAATTTCTATGTGCCGACGAGTATTTGTTTTATCCTTACTTTGGATTTATCTTTAGAATAGATATGTTTCCGCTGTACGAATCAGTTTTAACGAGTTTTATTCGTTAGTGATTGTACGGATGCATTTCATATATAGTAGGATGTGTTGAGTGACCGTGTGGGTCACATTTGTTTTTATTTTCTTGTATAAATCCATAGTCTGTTACGGATAAGCCGTGTGGGCCTTTTATATATGTATGTATCCAGGGAATTGTCATAGTTACTGGGGAGATGCTATCGAAATTTTTCGGACAGCTATCTCTCGGGGCGTGACATCTAACCCTTTGCATCTCATACCTTTTCTATGTTTCACAAATACAAGCAAGTTATTCCTTAGGTACTGTGAGATGTTGATTGCCTAGATCTATAGGTGCATGTAGTCTATGGTAAATACCTTGGCTAAATCCAATTGCAATAAAGTAAGTAAAGTAAATAATAGTTTTTCAAAAATATATTGATTAAAAATGTAATCATAGTTCAAATTAATCCTAAACTAAAAATTAAAACTTAGCTTCCCTACTTAGGAGGTTTAACACATTTTAGTTAGCATTTGTGTTAAGGTGACAAGCATTTGTGTGAATTATATGAATATGTTATTTAGGTACCCAAAAACCTTGATTTCCTACTTTATTGACTAGGTAGGACTTTGAGACTCAGATCATCTTACTTTTGATATTTCGGTTGACTAATGATAAGATGTATGATTTTGATTTGAGCTAAACCTAAGTTCAATTTTGTTATATGTAGCTCGTTTGGATCTAAGCATCATAATCAAACACTTATACTCAGATGTGAACTTGCTTAGTATTGACTTCAGCTCACTAACTTGGTTTTTCAAGTTAGAATTCTCTTCCTCAAACTTTGAAACTTGAGTTGAGGTTTCAACTTGACTAATTTTAATTGATGAGTCAGAAGTAGTCTTATAGGTCTTTGGCTTCCTTAAAAAGGGATTTGACTTGTGATTTGTACTTAGCTAGATTTCTAATCAAGTATGATATAGTGAGGTAAAATTTTTTGATAATTGGGTTTATTTTCCTCACTGATTGACTCATCTAAATCACTAAATTGACTAGACTCAGAGACTGATTCAAAGTCAGAGTCAGAGTTAGATTCAGACTTGTATGTTTAATTTCTTCAGAAGCAATTAATGTTAGTAAGTTAACTTGATCTGAGTCTGACTTAGATTTTAAAGAGGACTCATCCTAAGTTGCCTTGAATACCATTTTTTTTCTTTTTATCTTTGTGGTTGTCTTTTTCATTATCTTTTAGAAGTGGACAATCTGATTTGAAGTATTCCTTCTTGTTGCATTCAAAGCATTAGAATGTTAACTAGATCCTTTCTTGAGATTTCCTTTTTCATAAACTTTTTGGAAAATCTCTTTCGTTAGATCATCTGTTTATATTGATCGATGATCCGGAGTTGGATTTGGATTCGATTTCTTCCTTAGATTTAGGTCTTGACTTAAGTTTATGTTTGAGTCTATCAGTTTTATCAGGAATTAAGGCTATATCCTTTTTTTTTTTGTCTAGATTGGTCTGTTCATGAAGTTCAAAGTCATAGAAAAATTCATCTAATTTTATTATGGATAGGTTTTTAGACACTTCATAGGCATCTATCATTGACGGCCATAAGGTTGTTCTTAGGAAGGCTTTTAGAGCATAGCTAATCAAGTTGTGATTATCGACTTGTTCACCGAGTACATGAATGTCGTTCAAGATTTTCTTGAATTGACTATATAATTGACTTACGGACTCGTCATCCCTTATTTGGATATTTTAAAGATGATTTAGTAATAAGTACTTCTCAACAGTTCGTGAGTCAATTGAGCCTTCGTAGAGTTCAATTGTTTTCCCATAACTCTTTAAAGGAAGGAGACACAGCAATCCAAGAGAGGGCTCATAGTTCGATTTGGTATCCAGCAGCTCAAAGTAACCCGACGATATGAAATGAACTAAAAGGAGGTGATGAATCTGCCGTTCGGAGGTCGGAAGGTTCTCTACTGACAAGGGGCAACAGGCCTAATAGCTTCGGAGTTCTGACAACAATAATTGCTCACCAGAACAACAACCAAGGTGTTGGAAGAAAACCCTTGTCGGTTAGAACACCACCTTGTTGTCCGACAGAGAAGTGGCGCCGATTGTGACTACCGGTTGGTGCTCTTTATATGGCGATGGCTAGCTAATGGAGGAGAGTCCACCGATGGCTAGTTTGCACGGTGTCGACTTAGCACCTTGTCCTCTTGGATGGTGGTGGCACCAAGGGTGGTTGGCGGCACAAGGAGGAGAAGTGGGCGACGACAAAGAGGAAGAGGAGAAGATGAAAAATCTAACCCTTAGGTTTTTCGATTCGTTAATTCTCTCTTAGAGATCATCTAGATCTATTTATAGATCTCTAATGGGTTCAATTTGTGAATCTAAAACCCATATCTATTAGCTTAAAATCTAAACCAATAGTCTTAAGTTTGGTTCAAGACCAAACCATATTAGTTCACAACCGAGCCACCTTGTAACTGAAACCAAACTAATTTGGTTTATAATTAAACCAAAGAGGATCCACTTCATCTTCAAAAGATGTGGCCCATCCGCACTTCTGTTCTGACACAATATGATCCATATTTACCTTTCGTCCAGTCCAACCAAACACAATATAATCTCGCTCGATCTGAGAATATAATTCTCAAATTCATTTTATATCTTTTGAATAAACTCATAGTGCATGTAACCTTATAGGTTTCTAATTTATGTTGTTTATCCATAATTAACCATTAATTATGGATCAATCATGAGTGACACCTAATAGTACATCATGACTTCCAATTAATCAAAAAATCATAGTTGATTCCAGAACCACTTCTGAACCCTTCAACAGCTAAAGTTATTCGTATGTCTATTCCTTTCACTCATCTTATACATGCTTAGTTCAGGAATTGATTTATGTGTCAGTTTCCATTAGGCTAACCATATCATACCTAGCCTAAGCAATAGTTTCTTATCCTACATATTCAAATTACTCAAATATTTGTTTAAGAGGACCATCCTCTTGATGTGTTTCTACTTTGGCCAAAGACTTACGAGTAATAATCTTAACAAGTGATCATAGGGTATACGTCTTCTAATAAAAGGAGTGGAGAATCCTCTGTGGACTACTCAATCACCTTCGAACATTTCAACTTATACCCAATCATCTCGGGGGCACACATCCAAAGAGACGTTTGTTTAAAATGTCAAAGTATAATTCTCAATGACCAAGATGACTTGAATACCTCAAGTCAAAGAAAACTTACACTCGAGCTGCAATGAGATCTTCATAGATATGCATAGAACCACATGAAGTCTCATGGTAGGTCACATCCGATGAATTAGTTACCCTTAACCAATATTCATATGTTAACTCTCAACATCCCAATGTTTCCAGCTAGTTAGGATCGGTTGCTTGATTAATCAAGGAGCCTAACATATGCTAGTTTTACAAAATCAATGATGTCCAGTCTCATCAATTCATCGACTAGAAAATATTTTAATACGTACATAATTACACATGTAGAGATACCCACTAATTGTAATCTAATCATAATTTCTCTCATGTTATGCACTGTATTATAGACTTTATTAATTGAGTTTAAAATTTAATCAGATACATAGAGAATGTATATTTAAATAGTATTTTATTTATCTAATAAATAATATATTATCTAAGGCAATTGCCTTAGGACTCTTTTCAAATATAATATTTAGCACTGCTAAAGGGTTCAACTTTACTCAGTTGTTTCTGAGTTAAACCACATTAGAGTGTGGTAGTAGATCGAGCATTTGCTTGAGCTTTCTTTTTAGTGTCACTAGTCTAGTGACTAAAGTCAGCTGGCTCGCCATTTGAATATCTAGGTAGTTTAAACCCTATCATAATGATCATCCAATTATCTATCTCATTCATGAGATAATATTCCATCCTTCCTTTCCAATAGACAAAGTTATTATCATTGAATAGTGGAGGATGGGTTGTGTTGCAATCTTCATGCAAGGCCATTGAGCTTAGGATTGAGAAGTTTGAGTTAGAATTAGGTCTTTATGTTGATTTGATCTGTACTTAAAAACATAAAATTCGTTCTAAGTTAGGTTCAAGTTTTTCTTTAGGCTAGTTAAATAAAAAATTTCTTAACTTAGCTTTCAAGACATAGCGAGGTACAGTGGCCTTCTTGGATATTGAAGCAATGACCACTTCTTTAGACAAAGCTAAAACAAGACTTTAAACTTGACTAACTTTAGTACAATTCCTTGGTCTAACTAGTTTAGAACAAGGTAAGTTAGTTTCAGCTAGTTCCACCCAACCAGGTTTTCCTAATATATTATCAGCTTAATCCGCTCTGATATATTGTTGGTGCAGGGAGCACCAGATAGATCAAACTTAGATTTTGATAATGGAAAAGGGTTCAAGTTAAGTTTGTGAAGTGGACTAATGAGTTGAACTAAGTGTGTAGGGCTAGCAAAGGAAGTCCTGGTTGGAGGACTAGGCAAAGGAAGACCTGATTTGGAGGACTGGACAAGGAAGACCTAATTTGGAGGACTGGAGAACTGGGCAAGGAAGACCTGGTTTGGAGAACTGGGCAAGGAAGTCCTGGTTAGGAGGACTGGGCAGGAAGTCTTGGCAGATCAGAGCACCAGGCGAGGAAAGTCTAGGCAGATTTAGAGGACCGGACGTCTAGCAGTGGAAGTCCTAGGGGCCGAGGATCAAGGCTGAGCAAAAGTCTAACAGGTCTGGAGGACCGGGTTGGCAAAAGGTAACTTCTTTTGAGTGGAGTAGGTGAGGATGCGTTCCCGGATGAAGGGGAATAGTAGGCATCAGTCTGGCCTAGGGTTTCACTAGAAACCTAAAGTCAAGACCAGACAGTTTGCCAAAATTATCAATTCTTGCTTATATTTTTGTTCTGGACTAACTTGTGATGCAGGAAAGGAAGGACTATAACTTTGAGTTTCAGGCACCCTTATCTAGATCTAGGCGATCGGATGGTCCAGGTGCACCTGGAAAGGATCCAGGTGCCTAGACGTCAGCCGATCGGGCCAGCGAGGCGGATGAGGTGGTAGAGTCCTAGTGGTCGGGACACCTCAACCTCCAAGTGCCCGAAAAGGTTCCAGGCGCTCGGATCGGGATAAGGGATTGTGAAGTCAAAGTTGATATGACAACCTCCACATCAACATCCAGGCACCCGCTGGGAAGGGATACAGGCGCTCGGAAGATGTCGAGTCAGCGTTGGAAGTGGATCGACGGGATGACGTGGAGGCACCCGGAAGGACTTCCAAGCGCCCGGATGAGCCTTTATAAGCAGCTGTGAGGGGAAACCCCTAAACATCAATTCATATACTACTACGATGACTTCCTGTGCGCAAACAGCCAATCTAGTACGTCATCGTAACACGAGGAGCTGCACCGACTTCTGCACTACAACTCTATTTCTGTAGTCGGTAATCTTTTCATTTTCGCTTGTGTACTTAATCTCTTAGGACGGTAAAGGTTTACCGTTCCTAACCCATTTTTGTAAAGCGAAAACTCCTTCTCGTAAGAGGGGAGTTTTATAGTGGATTGCTCGTCGAAAACGATCAAGGATTGTGGGTCTTAGAGTAGCAGCCTATGGTTGTGAACCAAGTAAATAAAAGTGTACCTTTCTTTTATTTCCGCTACACTTATTATTTCCACACTCTGATTTACGCAAGATTTTTCGAACGAGTGAAAAAGCGATAAAGTGCTATTCACCCCCTCTAGCACTCTAACTCGATCCTACAATTGGTATCAGAGCGAGGGGTGCTCAAATTTAGTGCAATCACTAATCGAGCTTATTCAATTTTTTCACTCTATTTTTTCATTTTTATTTTTTCTCGCACTGCTAATCCAAGATCAAGTCTTGGTACATTTTTACCTTGTCTATTTTTTGTGCAAGTTAAATGAGCCCATCAAGAAGGCTATAGCACCATCAAACCCCTGCTATTTTTCAGAGAGGATTTCATCTACTGGAAGGGGAGGATGGAGTACCACCTCAAGACACAGGTGGAGATGTGGATTGTGATCCAGACTGGGTTCACACTCCCAACAGACAATGACGACATCCCATAGCCTTGCGAGAAGTGGGACCCCGCTACAAAGCACAAGATTGAGGCTGACGCTAAGGCAACCCAAACACTCCAATGCAGACCTCACAAAAGAAGAGCTCAACCGGGTTGGTCCCTTTATAAGTGCTAAAGACTTATGGGACAAGCTCATTGAGCTGCATTCAGACATAAAAGTGAGCAAGCACGACCTTCTCTTGAACAAACTCTACAACATCAAAATGCTGGAAGGTGAATCCGCAAGTGGGCTACATGCATGGATTCAGGACTTACTCAATGGACTCCATGCCATAGGACAACCCATGGAGAATTGAGATGTAATCAGGTACGCTTTGAAAGTGTTCCCTAGGAACACCTTATGGGCATCAATGGTTGATGCATATAAGGTCTCCAGGGACCTTTCTAAAATTAAATTGGATGAACTATTTTTTCAAGTTTGAATTGCATGAACAAACTAACGTCAATCTAGTCGAGAAAGGGATTGCACTTTTTGCAGGACAAACCAAGGATGGAAGATAAGACGTCGAACTGAGGACGAATCTGAAGACTCATCGGGTTCCGAAAGCAACGATGAAGGTTGCTACCGAACTAGTCAATCTAGTTCGGAAGATGTTCAAGAAGAAACGTGGAATCAAAAAATCTAAGATGAAGAAGGTGATCCAGAAAGTTGGATCCAACAAAACCCCAACTAATAAGGCCTGAAGTCACCTATTATGGTTGCAACGAAAAGGGGCATTTCAAGGCTGAATGCCCTAATCAAAAGAAGGAGCACAAAATAAAGAAGAAAGCGCTAAAGGTCACCTGGGATGAGTCCTCCTTAGAAGACTCAGAGGAGGAAGCAAACACGAGCTTCTTAGCTCTCCCAGCAAGAGAGGAGATTGGTGAGACCGAGACTGAACCAAACACAAAATCAAGAAGCGGAGTCAGAATCAAGCTACGGATCCGTATTCTGGTTCAGAAGGTTCAAACAACAATGTAAACAATAGTTTAACAGACAAATTATATTCAATAATATATTGCTTGACTAAGAAACTAACAAAGTTTAGTGTCCAGGTTAACTCTCTCCAAAAGGAGGTAACACTCCTCAAGGAGAAAATTAACCTCAACTTGTCAACTGAAAAGGTTCAGGCTAGAATTTCAACTCAAGTCCAACTTGAGGAAGAAAATTCCAAACTAAAAATTCAAGTTGATGATTGAAACGATCATTAAAAAAGTTTACTGCAGGCTCCAAGTATCTTGATATGATGCTTGGAACTCAAAGAGTTGTGTACAACCGATCTGGACTTGGACACAAAGCCAGACATAGATCTTATTTATCTCTAGTAAATCAAACCAAGAAATCCCTGAGTCCAAGCATGAGTTCCTAAGTCCAGCCTAATTAATCAAGTTGGACTGAAATAATACTGGATCCCCAAGGATCAGATACACTATCTAATCAAACCCAACAGGGGTCATGATCCAAAGGGATCCAAAACCATTCTAGTTAGATAAAACTTATTTGATTTTATTTTTTTTTTTTATTTTTATTTTAAAACTTAGATTGAACCTAGGTTAGTTAAGGTTATAGGCTTGATTAATACTTGTCCAACCTAGTACCAGGGTGGGGTAAGATGATAGTACGCTAGGGAAACTCAATTTAGGTAGTCAAGTGGGGTAAGGAGTACCTATTTGATTTGCCTAGCCAAGTGGAACTAACCGAAGCTACCTGGCCAAACCCTAGACTAGTTAGACCAAAGTTCTTTCCTTAGATTAACTAAGTGTATAATTTCTCAAACTAGCTTTGTCTTAGAAGGTGGTCGTTATTTGATATCCAAGAAGGTCCCTTGTGCCTCGCCATTGCTTCGAAGCTAATTCTTGAAATATATACTTAATTAATCGACGGTAAACTTAAATCTAACTCAAGGTTAATCAAGTCTTAGAAAATCACATTTCAATTAATTAAGATAAAAATTGAAAACCCATCTTATACAATCCATAAGATTAATTATTTGATAATCTAAACATGGGTGAGATGGAACTAGAAACCAAAATTTTAACTTAATTAATTAAAATTTAACTTAATTAATCCTTAAAACTTAACTTAATTAATTCTTAATATTTAAGCTTAATTAATTAATCCTTAAAATTTAACTCAATTAATTAAACCTTAACTTAATTAGTTAATCCTTAAATTAATTTTAACTCAACTAAATTAATTTTAACTTAAACTAAATTAATTAAAGCTTAAGCTAATTAACTAATTCTTAATTAATTGATTAAGTGATTAAAATTGAACCAATTAATTAAACTTAAATTAAAAAGTTAAACCTTAATCAACCCAACCTATAAGCTTGACCCAATGAAATTCAAGCGCTCGGATATAAATCCAGGCGCTCTCAACTACTTCCCGAACACCACCCACAGTTTTGGATAGGCGCCCTCGATTTTAGAAATCCAGGTATATGAAAAAAATCTAGGCGCCCCGCACTGCACAAAATCTAAGTGCCCCGATTAAAATCCATGTGCTCAGATCACCTCTATATAGGAAACCAAACCCTAGTTCACAACCACTCTAAATATTTCTTCCAAAAACCTCTCCTGCACCACCGTTAAGCTTTGGTTAAGTCTCAAATCTCTAGTTTTTGATCCGATATGCATAGGTAAGCCCTCTAAATGATCCTTAAGTTCAATTAAGTCATTTTCTTTAGTTAAATTCTTAATTTATGCATTAGGATTAAGAGGAAGACTACTAAAGCTGGGACTTCTAGTACCTCTAGCATAGATCCTAGATTCCCCTTTGAGGAGCATACGATTAGATTTGCATCATTGACATTTGTACCCCTGCATTCTAAATATTTATGTAGGATATTTTTTTTACGTTAATGCATACCTTCCATGGAGGTCGTAGAGAATTATGGCCTAGAGAGATTAGTTTATTGTACTAGCCCGGTTAATACAGGTATATGTGTTGAGCTATACAATAACTTAGTTCAGATCGACGATCTGATCTACTGCACCCGAGTTGGAGGTAGAGATTTGATCCTATCTCTCACCGTCATTAGAGAGCACTTAGGACTTAGACATTTATCATGCCCATTTTTATGCTACCTCGCTAGGGATGGACCTTTTGGTGAGAGGGTTCCTACAATGACCCTGTTTCCATCAGTCAGACTCAGAATATAAAGCTATATTCTGTACAGAGTCTTAGTGACTTGCATTCTATCCCTGACTACCAGGGATGTCACGATGATGCGACCATTCCATACATTTCTTTTATATGCACTACATCATAGTTAGAGACATGTTAGGCATTAGAAATTTCTCTTTAGTTGGGGTCCATATAGATAGGGATGTGATCTTGTCCTAGAGAGGAGGGAACCAACCTCAGCTAGGAGTAGGCAGCTGAGGATGAGGAGGACGACATCAACCTAGCAGGCCTCTTTCAGATTCCTCCACCTCCACCTCCTATCACTCTATAATAGAGAGTGATTAGACTCGAGAAGTCGGTCACTAGTCTACATGAGTCAGTCATCAGTCTGCTGATGCGTGTTCCGCAAGTATACGAAATGTCGCCAAGTAATAAAAGATCGAATCCACAGGGACCGTGAAATTAATTACTAACTTAGCACAATAAGAGTGGAGAGTTCATAAGAAATGGTTTGGTGTGGGGGAGGAAGAGTGTCCTAGAGCTCCTAAACCTTAGTTCGAAGATATAATCCGACTGTGATAAAATGTAGAAGGCGATCCTAGGACTTCGGATTCCTCGAGATATTGATTGATTGACTTGGATCCTCTACCATTTCTCAATGATTACACAATTATAGGGATTCTAACCAAATTATCCAATTAGACCTCGTCAGGTTTCCTCGGAATAAATCAATGGTGTTCTAATGTTACTTATGTTGGTTTGAGATGATTCAAGATAGTCTGGTTCAAGGCTTTCCTGTATCACTCAGGCGCCCCAGAATACTACTAGAATCCTACCCTCTGTAACAGAGTATCTTTTTAGAGACCTCTCCCCAACACTAAGCAACCGTTAGTTATCCCTCATAAAGATTGTTCATAGCGTAAGCAATCCCTCGGAAGGCCCGGTTAAGACTCTCATTCTGTCACGAGGCGTCCCGGGTATACGATCCTAAGAATTACTCAAACTCTAAATAATCTCTACCCTTATAGATTCAGACCATTCACAAGCATATCATCAAACAAGTATAAAGTACACATCCACAAAGCAATTGCACAATCGTATCATAGAACATAGTAGATTAACAAATCCAAAGTTACAATCATCCAATAACCCCGATTCTTCCTACATCCTAGAATCTGGAGGACTACTCCATATCGGGGAGGTTACAATACAGAGAAGAAAGTAAATAATACATCCTATTCCAAGAATCTAAGAGGAAAATAAGAAATAGGACTTATCGATGAGCTTCTTCTTCTCCAGACTGCAATCTCTGCGAAGGTGGGACGTGGATGTGATGGAGTGTCGGGACGGATGAACGGATTATCGAATCTAGCTCCGGAATGAGGCGTCGGTGGCTCTAGCACGCTCCGGTGGCTCTCCAAAGTCTCCCCCTTTTTAGGGCTCTTCAGGGGGTCTATTTATAGGCCCCCACGAAATACCCTAAAATTTAGACAGGCACGCCCCCGTCACACGGTCGTGTCTGGGAGACACGGCCTGGTGTGGCCGCCCAGCTGCAGTGGAGGCACGGTCGTGCCTCTGAGGCACGGCCATGAAGAGTTGATGCTCTGTTGGGAGGCACGGTCGTGCCTGTGAGGCACGGCCATAGGCAGTCTGCTCTCTGCTGGGAGACACGCCCGTGCCTGTGAGGCACGGCCAAGGACAGGTGCTCCTCTAGTGGGAGACACGGCCATGTCTGTCACGACCCGGAAGATAGCCGTTCGAAAAATTTCGACAGT
>NC_133864.1:2246181-2286820 GCF_044706935.1 Curcuma longa
CCAGTTTTATACTACCTCGCTAGGGATGGACCTTTTGGTGAGAGGGTTCCTACAATGACCCTGTTTCCATCAGTCAGACTCAGAATATAAAGCTATATTCTGTACAGAGTCTTAGTAACTTTCATTCTATCCCTGACTACCAGGGATGTCACGATGATGCGACCATTCCATACATTTCTTTTATATGCACTACATCATAGTTAGATATAGATGTAAGTTTGCATATTTTTCATACCATCATTTTTTCATCTAGTGTCACTACTAGTAGGAGGGTTCATATGCCCTACTGCTATATTTTGACCTCACTTGTAAAATACCAAAAATGTTAGGGTTAAATTGAAAATAAATTAACTCTAATTAATCCTTAACCTAATCAATGATAGGTTTTAATTAAATAAAGCTAGTTATTATAGGTAAAGGATTAATGGGTTATTGGGCTAATGGGTTATTGGATGGCAACCCAACCCGTTAACGCCGGTTAAAAGGGATCGGCTTCAGATCCCGATCGCGAGCTTCTCTCTGGTTTCTCCCAATCGAACGCCTCCATTCCTTCCTTCTCCGTCGACGCCGACTGGAGGAGCTGCTAACGCGGTGCCGGAGCGAGAATGCCGACGACTGACGTTTTGTCGACGCATTTTCAGTAGAGGTGTGGTGGTGGCGTCGAGCGGAGGCAGATCGGGCGGCGATTTCATCAGCTGCAATAGGCGGTGAATCGGAGAAGGGATAATCGGTAAGAGTCTAAGCTGAGGTTTCTCCTATCCTAGGGTTCTCGAGCTTTGATCCATGGTTTCTTAGGTTCCGAGTCCAGATCTTAAGGGGAGGTTGCTGTTGGATTCAGTCTTAAGTAGGAAGAAGAAGGGGGCAAAGGAGACCGCGGTTCTGGAGCTTGATTTGGAATCCATTGGAGGTAAGTTCCTATTGAGCTGAAGCTCTTTGGATTGATTCAGTTGTACTTGGATCTTGAGGTGCTTTTCAGTTTCACAGCTCACGGTTGGGAGCCGACCAGATTGGAGGATTGTTGGTTCGGCTGTGAAGAAAGGAGAAGGAGGAGGAATCAAATTAGGGTTGTGAACGGCTAGATTAGAGGTAAACCTATTTGATTCTGATCTGGATATTTTTGATTAGCTATGGATTTTGGGTATTGAACTGTTAGATTGGTATGTACGGTTGGTGTGAATTTGAGCAGGGTTGCTCTTACTGTTTGATTGATTTGTTAGGTTAAGATCAATATTAATGAATGTGATGCTTAGTGTGGTGGCTGTTGGAGTTTATTATTGGGGTTTGTATGTTGTTTGAGATGCAGTTAAGTTAGTTGAATAGTGGGAAATTGATTGATCAATGAAGTCTATTGGGAGTCGTTGGTTAAGATCTGATTTAAGATTTATTCTGATCATTTACCTTGGGATTAGGTTATATTAGTTGAGTGGGATTTAAATTATAATAATTTAATACTGTAATTGCTACAGTATCGTTGTAATAAATGCTGCTTTGTTATTTATTGCAGGACCTTGACTTTTATTGGTCCTATTACATACGAGGTTCGTATTTCTGGGGGGTTCTAGTTGCTTACGATCATCTGATCAGGTGGGTACCCTGTACTTGGTCAATACAGGTTTTTCTATTCCAGTGCATGTGCTATTTTTATCTTATTATCCTGTTGATACCCCTGCTGTTTGAGATAGTATCTAGTTGATACATTTGATAATCTTTGCTTGATACCTGCTGTTGACCTTATGATGATCTACTGATGCCATGTTATCTGTATCTTTCATCATGTTGATACTCGTATGATCTGTTGCTTGATACTCGTTGTATGATCTTTATTTGATCTATCCATGATTAGATTAGTCTTAACTTTGATATCATGGACCTATATTGACCTCTGTTGATTCTGTTGATCATGTTAATTATGTTTAGCTATTACATGTTGGGATGATCATCATACATCCATGTTAGTTGTAGGTATTTTGTTGTTAGATATTACCTGCACAGTGTTGTGGTGCCACATAGGTAAGAGGTTGCACTACAGTTGGGTGCGACCAGGACTGGCTACATTGCCCTCCTGCCACACTGCCCCTCCCCACTTATCTTTAGTGGTCAGTTGTTGGAGCTGGCGGTATGTCCTGTTTGGCCCCTCAGTTCACTGCTCTATGGGGGTGACTGGGGAGTGTAGAGTGCGGACAGTGATGGATATTTTGATTGCGATGATTGATGCATATTACATGCATTGTTGGTAGGACTATTACATAGTTTACTTTATTCATATGCTTGTGGATTGTTGCATTTATTTGCTATGCTTGTTGCACTTGTATGTCATTACATACATGCTTACATGTTATGATTATGATACCTGTTGCACTGCATGATTCTTCTTTAGTAGAATCAGTTATTACACCATGTTCTATACCTGTATACATGATACCTTGTTGATACCTGATACCATGTACATGTTATTCATTTCTTCTATACATGTTACTTTGGCTCGTATTCTGTTATTATTCATATTGTTTACCTTTACATGCACTTCATTCCTGTACCCACTGAGTATCTAATACTCACTACCCAGACCCTGGGGTTATTTTGTTTTCTCCCCAGGTATCAGATAGGTTACTTGGAGCTTGGAGATTCGGTCGGCTACTGCTATCTCACATCAGGAGTTTATCGTTGTTGGTATTGTTATAGTTGTATTTCTATTCTAGGACTTGTAGTTATGATGTGGATTGTAGTATTGTGTTGGATTTGCATTCGTGGTATTTGTATTTCCGATTTACGATGTTTTCGCTACGTTGATTTTCCATATGTTACAGATTTGATATTACATGCATAAGTTAGTGATTGTGGCCGTGTAGGCCTTATATGTACTCTGTTGTGTGTGTTGTGTGTATTGACTGGACGAGTAGTCCTATTCCAGCCGCCTGTGACTGAGTATTTGTGCATGTATTTAGGGAATTGTCATAGTTACTGGGGAGATACTGCCGAAATCTTTCGGACGGCCTTCTCGGGACGTGACATCACTCCTAGCATCCCTTGGGTTTGACATCACCTTAGGTGAGGTCAAACCAATGAGTGAGTATGACATGTTAGGCATTAGAAATTTCTCTTTAGTTGGGGTCCATATAGATAGGGATGTGATCTTGTCCTGGAGAGGAGGGAACCAACCTCAGCTAGAGTAGGTAGCTGAGGATGAGGAGGACGACATCAACCTAGCAAGATTCCTCCACCTCCACCTCCTATCACTCTAGAATAGAGAGTGATTAGTCGAGAAGTCGGTCACTAGTCTACATGAGTCAGTCATCAGTCTGCTGATGCATGTTCCGCAAGTATACGGAATGTCGCCAAGTAATAAAAGATCGAATCAACAGGGACCGTGGAATTAATTACTAACTTAGCACAATAAGAGTGGAGAGTTCATAGGAAATGGTTTGGTGTGGGGGAGGAAGAGTGTCCTAGAGCTCCTAAACATTAGTTCGAAGATATAATCCGACTGTGACAAAATGTGGAAGGAAATCCTAGGACTTCGGATTCCTCGGAGATATTGATTGATTGACTTAGATCCTCTACCATTCCTCAATGATTACACAATTGTAGGGATTCTAACCAAATTATCCAATTAGACCTCGTCAGGTTTCCTCATAATAAATCAATGGTGTTCTAATGTTACTTATGTTGGTTTGAGATGATTCTAGATAGCCTGGTTCAAGGCTTTCCTGTGTCACTCAGGCGCCCCAGAATACTACTAGAATCCTACCCTCTGTCACAGGGTATCCTTTTAGAGACCTCTCCCCAACACTAAGTAACCGTTAGTTATCCCTCATAAAGATTGTTCATAGCTTAAGCAATCCCTCGGAAGGTCCAGTTAAGACTCTCCTCCTGTCACGAGGCGTCCCGGGTATACGATCCTAAGAATTACTCAAACTCCAAATAATCTCTACCCTTATGGATTCATACTATTCACAAGCATATCATCAAACAAGCATAAAGCACAAATCCACAAAGCAATTGCACAATCATATCATAGAACATGGTAGATTATCAAATCTAAAGTTACAATCATCCAATAACCCCGATTCTTCCTACATCCTAGAATCTGGAGGACTACTCCATATCGGGGAGGTTACAATACAGAGAAAATGTAAATAATACATCCTAATCCAAAAATCCTAGAGGAAAACAAGAAATAGGACTTATCGATGAGCTTCTTCTTCTCCGGACTGCAATCTCTGCGAAGGTGAGACGTAGATGTGATGGAGTATCCGGACGGATGAACGGATCGTCGAATCTAGCTTCGGAATGAGGCGTCGGTGGCTCTAGCACGCTCCGGTGGCTCTCCAAAGTCTCCCCCCCTTTTTAGGGCTCTTCAGGGGGTCTATTTATAGGCCCCCACGAAATACCCTGAAATTCAGCCAGGCACGCCCCCGTCACACGGCCGTGTCTGGGAGACACGGCCTGGTGTGGCCGCCCAGCTGCAGTGGAGGCACGGCCGTGCCTCTGAGGCACGGCCACGAAGAGTTGATGCTCTGTTGGGAGGCAGGCACGTGCCATGAGGCACGGTCAGTCTGCTCTCTGCTGGGAGACACGCCCGTGCCTGTGAGGCACGGCCAAGGACAGGTGCTCCTCTGGTGGGAGACACGGCCGTGTCTGAGGGACACGGCCATATCTTGGCATGGTTGAGGAGACACGGCCGTGTTGAGGAGACACGGCCGTGTCTGAGGGACACGGCCATGTCTGGCTGCTGCAGGAGGAAGGCACGGGCGTGCCTTTGGGGCACGGCCTCGGCTAGTTGAATCTCTGGTTGAAGGCACGCCCGTGCTATGTAGGCACGGTCCCTGGAGGTGATAGACACGGCCGTGCCTATGAGGCACGGCCCTGTCTTGCCATGTCTTCAATAGGTGCTCCATTTCGCCTGTTTTGCTCCATTTTCCGTCCTGAAACACACAAATATATTAGCAGTCCTCCGAACTAGGAAATAAAGAATACAATGTCAAATGCACAGGTAAAGGGTGTAATATACGTAAGATACAGCATGAAAAGCAGAAAGATGTGCGAATAAAGTATAAGAAATGGTTATATATCCTACGCACATCACATTATTTTGAAAAAAAACTTAGTTTCAGAAAGATATTTTAAATTTTTTATTTTAAAATTAAAAGCAAATTTAGACTTAGTCTAGGCACTCTTAGTAGAGATCATGCACCTATAGAATTAGACTAACCACATCTCATAAAGCACACTAGACATAACTTGCTTGTGTATTGTGAAACCAAGAACGGTGTGATATGCATAGGGTAAAAATCTGATTTTTTTGATGCTTATATCCGTGCATTAAAATAAATTTGGGCTAAAAATAAGTACAAATATGGATCAGGTTAAGTGTTTCCATATAGTAAAAGACTAGTTGAAATGATACACTTAACTTGACTAACTTGGTCAACTACTATCTTTTGATAGTCAGCTAGTGTCAATAAGTTAGACATATGACTAAAGAAAAAAAATTTTATCTAAGTATTTTTATATATAGTATATAAATAACATGCTTGGACTCAAACCCTTCTTCTAACTTAATTGAAATTGAATGTCTTGTTTGTTCTGCACAAGTCAGTTGCCACCTACCAGCAAACTGTGGCTAGCTATTATCAGAGTCAAGATGAGTAGAGTAGGGCTATACATGCTGAGATGAAGGGCATGCTCAAATCTTGGGGCATGGGCCACCTACCTCCATCTCTCCAGTAGACCTTGCTAGTTCTAGTTGTTTAACATTATTGAGTTGTATTTTCTACTTTAGTACTATATTGACTTTGATTCATTTCTTATTTAGTGTAATGACTTATCTCATCTTATTTAATTTTATTATATTTTTTTCTAAATTAGAAATATGCTTGGTAGACTAAGGATCAAAATTTTTAATTATTTTTCTATCTCAATTTTTTTTAAAACTCATGATTTTCAAATATGCTATTATTTATATTTTAAAAAAAATCAAAATTGCTTAACATTATTTTGAAAAAAAACTTAGTTTCAGAAAGATATTTTAAATTTTTTATTTTAAAATTAAAAGCAAATTTAGACTTAGTCTAGGCACTCTTAGTAGAGATCATGCACCTATAGAATTAGACTAACCACATCTCATAAAGCACACTAGACATAACTTGCTTGTGTATTGTGAAACCAAGAACGGTGTGATATGCATAGGGTAAAAATCTGATTTTTTTGATGCTTATATCCGTGCATTAAAATAAATTTGGGCTAAAAATAAGTACAAATATGGATCAGGTTAAGTGTTTCCATATAGTAAAAGACTAGTTGAAATGATACACTTAACTTGACTAACTTGGTCAACTACTATCTTTTGATAGTCAGCTAGTGTCAATAAGTTAGACATATGACTAAAGAAAAAAAATTTTATCTAAGTATTTTTATATATAGTATATAAATAACATGCTTGGACTCAAACCCTTCTTCTAACTTAATTGAAATTGAATGTCTTGTTTGTCAAATCTTTTTCAAAAACCCTCAAGAAATTTTCAAAAAATTGTTTAAGGTCTTAAGTATTTTTTTTTAATTATGCCAAAGGGGGAAAGAAAGTCCAAGTTAAAATAAAAGTTTAAGTTTTTAAAAAATTTCAAAATATTTTGAATTATAAAAAGTTAAAATTAAATTTTAAAATGTTTTGAATTACAAATGGTTTAAAGTAAATCTTTTATTGAAAAAAGTGTTCAAATTTTTTTTGAAAAATGACTTTTTCAAAATGAACTTGAAAATTTTTTTAAATGTTCAAATCTTAATTTTTTTAAAAAAATTAAAATTTAAAAAAAAATTTAAATCTTAAGTATGACTTAGATGGTTCTTAGACCAATTGATAAAATAATGAGAACCATGTTAAGTTCAGAGAGAGAGAGGCAAATTTTTATTTTTTTTAAATTTTCTCTAAATATACTTTAATTTCAGGAAAAAATCTTGAGTTAAGGGGGAGTAATATTTTTGACTTAGAATTTTTATTGTGAACTTTTTTTATTAAAGTAATTTATACTTAACTTAGGTTGCCATAATCAAAAGAGAGAGATTGTTGGTGTAAGGAGCACCAGATGATCGAACATGAATTTTGATAATGGTAAAGGGTTCAACTTAAGTCTGTAAAATGAACTAATGAGCTAAACTAAGTATTCAGAGGTAGGCAAAGGAAGTCCTGGTGTGGAGGACTAGGCAAAGGAAGACCTGATTTGGAGGACTGGACAAGGAAGATTTAGTTTGGAGAACTAGGCAAGGAAGATCTGGTTTGGAGGACTGGACAAGGAACTCTTGTTTAGGAGGACTGGGCAAGGAAGATCTGGTTTGGAGGACTGGACAAAGAACTCCTATTTAGAAGGATTGGGCAAGAAGTCTTGGCAGATCAGAGCACTGAGCGAAAAAGTCTAGGTGGGTTTAAAGGATCGAGCGTCTAGCAGTAGAAGTTCTGAGAGTCGAGGATCAAGTTTGTGCAAAAGTCCAACGGGTTTGAAGGATCAGGTTGGCAAAAGGTAACTTCTCCTAAGTGGAGTGGGTGAGGACGTGTTTCCGGGAAGGGGAACAGTAGGCATCGATCTGACCTAGAATTTCACTGGAAACCTAAAGTCAAGACCAGATAGTTTGCTAAAACTGTCAATTCCTGGTTATGTTTTTTATTTTGGACTAACTTGTGATGTAAGAAAGGGGAGACTAAAACTTTGATTTTCGGGCGTCCTTATCTAGATCCAGGCGACTGAATGGTCTAGGCGCCTGGAAGGGATCCAGGCGCCTGGATGTCAATCGATCCGATCAACGAGGCGGATGAGGTGGTAGAGTCTCAGTGGTCAAAACACCTCAGCCTCTGGGCGCCTAGAAAGGTTCTAGACGCCCGAATCAGGATAAGGTGTTGTGGTGTCAAAGTTGATCCGACAACCTCCACGTCAACATCCAAGCGCCCGGAAGGGATACATGTGCCCGAAAGATGCCGAGTTAGCATCGAAAGCAGATCGACACAATGACATGGAGGCGCCGGATCAAACTTTTATAAGCAGCTGCGAGGGAAAACCCAAAACATCAATTCATACACTATTATGATGACTTCCTGACATGAACAACCAATCTAGTACATTGTTGTAACGCCAAGGAGCTACACTGACTTTTGCGCTATAATTTTATTTCTATAGACGGTAATCTTTCCATTTCTGCTTGTGTACTTAATCTCTTAGGACGGTAAAGGTTTACTATTCCTAACTCATTTTTGAAAACCCTTCTCATAAGAGGAGAGTTTTATAGTGGATTGTCCATTGAAAATGATTAAGAATCGTGGGCCTTGGAGTGACAGTCTATGCTTGTAAACTAAGTAAATAAAAGTGTACCTTTCTTTCATTTCCGTCATACTTATTATTTCCACACTCTAATTTATGCAAAATTTTTTGAACTAATGAAAAAGTGATAAAGCACTATTCACCCTCTCTCTAGCGCTCTACCTCAATCCTACATAAATAGCACGTTTTGCTTTTTGCTTATTTTTAAAAATTTATTTTAAATATTTTTAAATATATAGCGGAAAGTAAAAAACCAAAACTCAAAATAAATAATACGTTTATTTTTTACTTGGTTCATAGTCTCTGACTGCTACTTCAATGTCTACAATCCTTAACTACTTCTAATGGATAATCCATTATTAGACTCTTCTCACAATGAGAAAGAACCTCGTCTTTTACAAAAATGAAGAACAGTAACACGTTTACCAATCCTAGAGTATAGATGCATAAAGATAATTAAAACAATACTATAAGTTACTGACAATAATTTAAAACTTAAGCACAGTGTCGATGTAGTGTCTTGGCATCACAACAGCATTTTTGAAGCTTGGAACACTTGAATAGGGGTTGCAGAATGGATAGCTGTGAATGTCGTACTGAGGGTTTTGTTCGAGAGTGCTTTTATGGACTATTCTGGGTATCTAGATCCCCTTCAGAGCACATTTAATCCTTATAGTGGTCTATATTGATAAACCATCTTTTATAATCGTTGAGTTAGCCATCTCCGGGTGCTTGGACCCCTTCTAGGCTCCTGGAATGCTGACGTGGTGATTACAGGATCAGACATGATAATAAGGTTAGCTTCGATGTGTCTAATCCTTCTCTAGGCACCTAGAGGCTGACTGTAGGTGTCTTGAATTCTTGAAGACCTCTTGGAGACCTTCGGAAGAATTCTGGAAGACCTCAGAAGCCAATGTGAGAAATTTCAGATAGGAAATTTTATTTATAAAAAAAAATTTCTGAAATTTTATTTAGAATTTTTTCGAGAAAAATTCGGATAAGAAAGAAATTTTTTATAAGAATTTCCGCTAAGAAACAAAATTTTATAAAAATTTTGTTTAAGAAACTAACAAAATCTTATTAAGAGATTTACTAAATAAATCTCTAATAAAATCTTATCAAGAGCTAGATAAGATAAGGTTGTTAGATTCTTTCTAATAAAATCTTATTAAGAGATTTATTTCTAAATAAATTTAAATAAGATAAGTTTATTAGATTGTTTCTAATAAATTCTTCTTAAAGATTTTATTAGATTTTTTCTAACTAAATCTTGAGAAAACTTCTCTCCCTTGTTCGTCCAGGAAGAAGTATTGCCATCTGAATCATCTCGAAGGATCGTTGTCCATACAATATTCGAGAAGCGGAGAGGATATACAGCAGAAGATCGAGGGGTCATCCAACTCCTTCTAGACATCCCGCGAATAAGAGGTATAATTTATATTTCCACTTTAATAAATTGTTCTTCTTCTCCATGGATCCTGTAAACCAAACACAAGAGCCCAATGATCTAAATGCGTCGATTATGGGCACGAAAAAAAATTTTGTTCTGAAGTCCTTTTTTCTGGATCTCCTTTGTGCTTACTCTCCTGCATCACAGAACAATGCAGGCATAATACAAGAAATTAAGTCTTGACAGTTTATAACTATCTAGTCTTCACTTTGGATTTCCAATGAAACTCACTTATTGTTTCCTTCAAGGGAACACATGCTTATCTACTACTCTCAGGAGATTTTATCTGTTTGTCAAATATCCGATCCTTTAGACTTATTTGGACTTTCAACTTAGCATCTGATCCTTTGACCCCAGGACTTTTCTTTCGATGTCTAGTCCTTGCTGACCCATCGACCTACTAGACGTCCGATCCACTGACCCACCTAGACTCTCCACCTGGTGCCCTTGATCTGTCAAGTCTTTCTTACTCAATCCCACTGACCAAGACTTTCTTACCTAGCCTCCAACTAAGACTTGTCTTGCCTAGCCTTCAACTAGGACTTGCCTTACCTAACCTCTAGCTAGGATTTTGCCTTACCTAGCCTTTATCTAGGACTTTACCTTGCCTAGCTTCCAACTAGGATTTTGCCTTGCCTAACATCTATCTAGGATTTTTCTGTGCTACCTGCATAATCAAATTAGCTCATCAACCCATAATATATTCTTAACTTGAACCCTTTATCATTATCAAAATATAAGTTTAATTATCTAGTGCTCCCTGCATCAATATTAATTTATATGATCGAACTCAACTCTAGAGGTGGTGAATAGTGTTAAGTGTTTTACGAGCTAATTTATTGAAATTACATAGAAGTTTTAAAGCAAACCAAAGTAGCACAATAGAAATGAATTAATATTGACTTAGCATAAATTCGATTAAGTAAAGCAAGTTTATAAGTATGACGATGTATACATGCAAAACATCTAGACTGATATTGATCATGCAAGACTTAACTTCAACCAAATAGAACATGCAAGATTTGAACATAAATTTTATATGCACAATGATAAAAATACAATTTTATTTCTAATTCTCCTTTCTAGAAAGATTCTAGAGGTGGATAAATCTTACAAAAAAGATCTAAAAATAAGCATAAACAAACAATGATCTGGCAACAATTAAATAAATATAATATTATGCTAGTGTTGTTGTTTAGAAGATGGAGCATGATGTTGCAGTGTGTCATCGAAGTAGCGTCTGAAGAGCACAGTGAGTATGAGCATGAATAGAGTAGTAGTGAGTTTGCAAGGTTGATATGAAAGCTTTGCCTTGAGGCTCATTTTATAAGCTTTGTTTGAATGCTGATGTGGCACTCTCTAGTCTATTGGACCATCTCCGATTGCCTGGGAGGCTGCTGATGTGGTTGCGATGTTTATCTAGTAGTAAATATTATCTGTGGTCTCCGGTCAGCTAGACTCCCTCCAGTTGCCTAAAGCCTAGTCAATTTTTATCTTTGACTAACTTTCCTAGTCAATTTTTATCTTTGACTAACTTTTTTAGATCACAAGATCTTATTACTATTGATCCCTTGGAAGCATCTACGATTTCCTAGAAGCTATTGTTTCCCACTCCTCTCTCTAGTCACTTGGTAAGCCTCGACTCCAACAGTCAAAGGTTATCCCTAATTAGTCGTCCGAACTTCCTTTCGGCCACTTAGATTCATCGAACCTCGCTTTCCTATATTTGATACGCATAATCAGTATGATATAAGTTTTAACTTTACTAGCACATACTTTGGCTAGATGTTCAGCTCTCAACTGATCTCATCCAGTGTGATTTATCAAGTTTAGCTTCCAGCTCATTTTACTTGGACTTTGTTCTATCTAATTCCCAACTAGGACTTTTCTGCTTAATTTCTAACCAAGACTTAAGCACTTGTTTGATTTCCAACCAAGACTTTGTACTTGGCTATCTTCACTAGGACTTAGCTAGTTGTCTGGTTCCCAACTAGGAATTTGTATTAGTGCAAGGAACACTAGTCTATCCCTAAAGTTTCGATGTTTGATAATATACCTAGGTCTAGTCTGTTTGACCAAGGGTTGATCCAAACAGGACCTAATATTTAGATGTACTAGCGAGAAATCTTAGTCGATTAGACCAGGCAAGGAAGAAGTCCTAGTTGGAGGCTAGGCAAAGGAAGCCCTGATCTGGAGAATTGGACAAGGAAGTCCTAGTTGGAGGCTAGACAGTCCTAGTTGGACGCTAGGAGAAGTCCTGATTTGGAGGATTGGGCAAGGAAGTCCTAGTTGGAGGCTAGGCAGTCTTAGTTGGAGGCTAGGAGAAGTCCTGATCTAAAGGATTAGGTAGGGAAAGTCCTAACTGGTGGTTAGACAAGGAAAAGTCCTAATTGGAGGTTAGGCAAGGGAAAGTCCAAACTGGATGTTTGGCAGGTGAGAAGTCTACCTATGGAAGTGACTAGTCATAATTGGAGGTTAGGTAAAGGTAAGTCTAAACTTGATGTTTGGTAGGTGTGAAGTCTACCTATGGAAGTGATTAGTCCTAACGGGGAGTTAGGTATTGGTAAGCCAGTAGGTTAGACCTTCAAGGTAAGGCTTAGGTAAGCCTAGTAGGTCAGACGGACTACAGATAGGCTTAGAGCTTGCGTGTTTGTATGTTTATCTTGTAGGAACCAGGAGCTAGAAGTAAGACGAAGGAAGCATATGAGGAACATACAGAAGCAGCCGAACCAAGTCAGGGATTAACTCAGGTCAAACTCGAGTTCACTGGATCCGAGCGCTCATATGTTATTTCAGGCCTTGGACGGTCAAGGCGCCCCTGGAAGGTCTAGGCACCGGGATCAAGAAGAATCAGTCCAGATAGAGTCCGAAGAGATCTGATTTGATCTTATCTAAGCGCACCCGGAAGGCTCTATATAAGGAGGCTGAATGTGCATCACAAGAACTACGACTCTACTACTCATTCTTCATCCTATGGTGCTGCTGAACGTGAATGCTTATGCGACTAAGGAAGTTCCAAGAAGGGTGTACTACACTCAAGACTTTCAAATCGGCTTACTCAAGATTGGTTAATTTATTTTAAGTCTGATTGTCTTGTTCTTTATTCTTTCTATTGCTATTTCGGACTATAAGATGAGTTTCTCTGCTTCCGAACAAGGTTCAAAAAGGAGACCATTAGTAGATGAGCGCCTCCTTACATAGGCCTTGGGCGTACTAACTCTGGGGGGTTAGGAACCAAGTAAATCTGCATGTCGCTGCTATTTTTCTAATATCCACTTAAGCATTTTTGATAGAACTAATAAACGAAGAAAAACAAAGCACGTGTTATTTACCCCCTCTAATGCGCACCCACCGATCCTACACTTTGCACTTATCAAGTAACCTAATTCATTTGACACAAAACTAGTAGTTCACAACCAACCTAACTTTACACTTAGTCATATATCAAAACTCATGGTTCATTGTGGTGCTTCTAGCGCCAACATACTCCTCGTCTTTATGCTCAGAACAATACTCAAAGTTCTACGATCGGGGAGGCTCTAAGAGGGGTGTACTACACTCAGGACTTCCAAATTGACTTGAAAAAATGCTTGTTTATTATTAATTATGTATATGTGCTTTTATGTTATATTTGTGTTTGTACTTAATTAAACTTGTAAGAAGGCTTCCCCACCTTTAGAAGACATTCGGAAAGGAGAACATTAGTGAATAGACGCCTTTCAAACATAGACCTTGGATGTACTAACATCGGAGAGGGGGAGTGCGAGGGGGATTAGAAACCAAGTAAATCGATGTCCTTTTCTCTCTTGCTCTTGTTTAAGTTATTATTATCTACTGCAACTAACTTTTTAGAAAGAACGAACGACAAAACGAAAATAAAAGACACAATTGATATTCATCCCCCTCAATCGATCCCATCGCGATCCTACATATGTGTGATATAATCATACTACTTTTCTCTTTTATACTCGACCCCGGGGGTTATAGTGTAATGGTAAGAGATGGAATGGACTCCCTAGACAAAGATGATTTAAATCTCACTTAGGACATATTACACATAGAAAGTTTGACAAACTTATGATATTAGATCGTCTGCCATGACCTATCTATACTTCTTGATTTACCCTAGTGGTTGGTGAAAAACTTCTATGGGGTTGAATCAATCACCTTCAAGATTAATCAGATCATAAGAATTAGATACTTGAATTACTAAAAAAAAAATACTACTGTTATACTCCATTAGTAATCTTGAGCAAACTAAAGGTAGACCTTAATTCACTCCTATTTTTTTTCCTTGTGCTACAATATATATATATATATATATATATATATATATATATATATATATATATATATATATATATATATATATATATAT
This sequence comes from Curcuma longa, assembly GCF_044706935.1. NCBI lineage: Eukaryota > Viridiplantae > Streptophyta > Magnoliopsida > Zingiberales > Zingiberaceae > Curcuma > Curcuma longa. The sequence goes on from NC_133864.1 coordinate 2,260,316, forward strand.
ATATATATATATATATATAGAGGTTTGATATCCCGCGCGACTCATCCCTACGCGATCCGTGCGCGACCGCCGACCCCCACCCACTTCCGCCGTCGCGCCGCCTTCCGATCACCGCCGGCCACTGGACCCGGACCGTTGGATGCGCAACTCGCCGGTCAATTCAATTCGAGAATTGCGTTCGAGGGTTGGATTGAGGTTTCTGGAGGCGTGCGGCGTCGAGAGTGTTTCCAGAGAAGCCAAAGGTTTTGGAGATCGATTTGGCGATGGCAGATCCCGATCCTTCGAATCGGCGATGCCGGCTGTGCTCGGGGCCTCTCTCAAAGGAGATGGTTAGTGTTAATTCATTCTTCTAGATCTTTGTGTTCATGTTGTGCGAGTCTTAAATGACTGTGCTTCTTTCTTTTTACATAAATTATTCGATATGTTGATTCTGTGTTGCGTTTGACGGAAGGAAACTAGCCGTTGGACTGTGGCCCCGTTGATACGTGATAGCTTCTCGATGGTGATTCCTCTAAACTATTGCTCGTTCTATAACTTGATGCATTTTCCTTTTAATTGCAGTGACTGTTAATCATTGTTTTTTTTTTGTGTTATGGTTAGATTGGTACTGCTTCTTGTGGAACTGCAAGTGCATTTTATGGATTTAACCATGGTATAATTGCAAGCCTCTCAAGTTCGCTTCTTTTTTTCTTTGCTCATTTTCTTTTACTGTTTTTGTAGCTCTTTTTCATGCTGTCCCTTGTGCATAGGTAAATCATGATTCCATGCAGTTTCCTTTTTTATTTGTCTATTTCAACATATTAGGGCTCTGCAATTGTTTTGCCTTTTCTTTTAAAACACTGCAGAAGTTAATACTTCACGAACACTGAGTGAACTTAAGATAGCATATAATATTCTCCATGAAATTTCCATCTTATGCATGTTTTACTGACATCTGTTTCAGTTCAATGGATCACCCATGAGTATTGTGTTTGGTAACAAGCCCTTACTCAATTCTCATTTGAAATTTTAACAATCTCAATTAACTTCTATATTGACATTTGAGAATTAAAGAAATCTATATAGTCATTTTGACCTTCATAAAAAAATCTAGCTTTCACACCAATGCTGGCTTGATTTGCCTTCTATTTAAGAATATTAATGCCTCATTTTTCTTTGTCTTTCTTTTGAGTATCACTTCTTTTTTATTTTTTTATCTTTCCTTTTTAATCATTAAATTGTTTAATCTTGTCTTTTCAAATTGCTCACTGACACACGGTATACTAGTTTTGGAATTAGGTTTAATAGCATAAACAGCCATGCTATTTGGGCAAGACCTATTTTCTAAATGTTGTGGTCTATTACATGGCTCTAGAATGAAGGTGATTTTACAGCCAGCATACCACCATCACAAGTTTGCATGAGTCAGTAGCGAGGGAAACAATCATTTATACATTTCATCAGAATGATATTGACAACTAATATGTGGTCCAAACATTACCTGGACATCTCTACCACTGCCTGATACCTGGACAGATGGACAAAATGTTTCATTTAAAATCAGAAATTTTCTAAATATCGATAAGTCATACAGTACTGTTTTTCCTATTATTAACTTTAAATTCTTGATTTTTTCTAATTACTTTGATATCAGCTATGCCTATTGTTAGGAGGTTGGTTACTGGGCCTATATGGTTAACTTATACTCTTTGTTTTTAGATGTTTTTGTGATAACTCTTCCACTGATAACTCTTCCACTCTAATTTTGTAGGAAATTCAATTTTGTGGGATCAGTGTTGGGTTTCCTAGAGAAATAATTTTCTAGGAATGCTATGATTGTTAGGACTCATGTGAGTGCAAACATGATCATTTTATTTGGTTCACCGCCTCCCAAGATGACTACGTCCAAGGCCTAGTCCTAACGACTACCACCACTAATCCTTCACCTTCTCAGATATCTTCTAGAGGCGGAGAAGCCTCTTGCAAATCTGTAGTTACAAAGCAACACAACAAGAATACAAGATACAAATAGAAATGAAAGCAAAAACACTTTACAATTGAAAAACTTTACTTTGGATGCTTGCTTGTCACTTTGGATTACCTCTTAATAGTGGAAAATGCAGCAATATTTCGTCTCCAACCCCTCAAGAACCGACTACTTTAAAACACCTCAAAATCTTCTTTTATAGGGTTGTTGTTCGGGCTGATTTTCGATTATCAGTAGACTCATCTTACCCATCAGTTGATTGATCAACTATAGATTCAAACGTTGCTCTGACTCGTCAGCTCAACGACTTTATCCACCTCAACATCAGTCAAGTGTCCAAAATTGTCAATCAACTGTTGCCTAATCAGTCGAATCCCGCAATCGAGTTCTGACCTCTCTGTTCGCTAGAACAGTGACATCAGTCGACTGATACACTCCATCAGTCGACTGATTACGATCAGTCAAATTTTCCAATCAATTTTTGAAGTTTCTATTTGTTGCTACAATATCAGTAGTCGACTGATCAAATCCATCAGTCGACTGTTATTATAACAACTTGCTATCTACAGTTACTGTAGTATAACAATTACTGTAGCACGTTTACTATAGCAAATCCTAAAAATACCTCAGGCTTCAATTTCGGAGTATTGAGTCCATCGGTCGATTGATACACCCTATCAATCAACTAATACTCATGTTTTAGCCTTACCAAAGTTGAATTCTCATCCGGTTGACCTCAACCTAGCAGGACTTTTTTTGCTCAACATTCGGTCAATCTTGATCTGTCGAAACTTTCCGTTTTCAACATCTAGTCAATCTTGACTTATCAGGATTTTGTCATTGTCAAACATCCGATTTTCCTTGACTTGTTTGAACTTCTCATCTCATGCTTAATGTTCAATCAACTATGACCTGTTAGAATTTCCCTCATTGCAAAGTGTCTAGTTCTCTATGACCCACTTGGGCTTCACCCTTTCCAACTCTCTGTTGGACTTTCAACTACCAAGTGTGTAGTCAACAATGACCCACTTGAATTTTTCACCTCATGCCAACTCCCTGTTGGACTTCCGACCACCATGTGTACAATCCGTCGTGATCCACTTGGACTTTTCACTATCAAATATCCGATCAACCTTGATATACTTAGCATTTCACTTAATCACCTAACATATTGATCGATAGTCAAGTATTTGGTCAACCTTGACCTACTTGACGTACAACTAACATATTGATCAAACATCGAAATCCAAATTGAGTCAATTCGAGCTTGGTCAACCTTGACCAGAGGCCGATTGCACCAATAACGATCACATGCCTATATCTTTTCCTCCATATATTGCTTCTTTCTGAATCATCATTGAGATGAAGTCCACACTATAGAGTTTTCTTCATTGGTGCTGTCTCCCTTTGTCAGAAATGTTAATTTAGTTAGTCAGCTATTTGCAATGTGGCTGTATTACCTTGTATGCTTTAACCAACAACTGCATCTTTGTCCCAAAAGTCAACACATTGGGCCTGAATGAATCACCTAATTGTGCATGCATAAAAAGCAAATGTGTCAATTCATACCGCCTCAAAGACTGAACATCAAAAGAATATAACATCAATATCATGTCTATGCAAGCTCTTAAAGTACAAGGAGATAAAGGTAGTAACATGAACAGATGTTGGCAGAGCAAAATCAGATTCTGTAAAGGAAAGCTTGAGCTCCTGATATGAAGATGTCCTGTTGAAGTTACTTAAGGGTAGTGGAAGGTTGTGACATGCTCTTGTGGAGGATCTTTTAGAATCTCATATGGTATTCATGTGCCCCTTAGGTTAAAAGAATAAATTCGTGAGGCTGCCATACATGTCATGCTTTATGGATTTTAGTCTTGGATAGTAAGCAATATGTTAAAAAAGTTAATATATCAGCCATAAAATTACTAAAATGCTTGCATATGGTGACTAGAAAGAACAAATAAATACCATATTCTAGAGTAATAATGTGTAGCTCTAATAAAATAAAAGCAAAAGAAATGTTAAGGTGGTTTTAACATGTTGATTACAATTATAGATTTTATAAGTTATATATACAAGTTGAATTGATAAAACTTGAAGGTACAAGGTGTTGGTGCAATCGTGCTCTAAGTGGTCAAATTTGACTTAGGTTTTGATATTTATGCAAGGGGTTTAAGATACATGGAGCTTAGAAAGCTCATGACTTAAGGAGGTCAAATGTTGATGAGAACTTGGTGTAGCCAAGGCAACACGCTTAGTGGCTCAGAGGTTTGTTAGAGTTCAGAGAAGGTTGACATAAGACATCCAAGGGACTGTAGGATGAGGAGCCTTAAGGCACCGCGTTAACAACAACTGGAAGAAGGCGAACTATGCAAGTGAAGCAAGATTGATGACATGTGGGATAAATCGAGGGCTTTGTACATCCAGTGGACGGACGCGAGGTGAATAGGATGGGCAATCCTTGGGAGTCGTCGCTAAGCCCGACGATGCTAAAAACACCTCCGGAAGTGTTGTGCCGGTCGCGCGGGCTCGAAGCCGCGCATTCTCGTGCGACATGGGCGATCGGAGGCGTTGCCCGAGCCGGCGACACCTGGCCAGAATACGGAAGCGTCGCGCGGGCCGCACGTGCTATGCGCATGCTCGCAGGATCGCGTGGGCCGTGCGTTCTCATGGTCGCGCAGAACAACGTCGGAAGCTGAGCGACGGTGTTAACTTAGGTTTTAATAAATACTTAAGTTAATAATTTTAATCAACTCCTAAGAGATAATTTAAATAAATTTAATTAAAATCTAATAAAATTATCTTATTAATTTAATATATATAATTATTTTATTATTATTATTTTTTAAATATTTAGATTAAATTTTTTATTTTTAATTAATATATTTTATATTTAAAAATATCGAAATTATATTGATACGGTACGATATGGTACCGAAACCGTATCATTCCAGTCCGAGATTGAAACCTCAACACGGCTCGAAATTTTAAACCTTGCTCAACACATTCACAATCAATCTAGAAACTCATCCAAGGTCATGCAAACACTGGATAAGGTACCAACTTAGATAGAGTCCCCTTTGGACAACAGTAATAAATCATCTGCAAACGTTGTATGATTAATTTTCAATGTGCCACACATAGGATGATAGTTGAAATCCGAACACCTTGTTCTCACTCTTATCAAGTGTGAGAAGTACTTCAAGCCTAGAACAAAAAGCAGTGGGGACATTGGATCTCCTTGTCTATGACCTTTCCTTCTTTGAAAATGTCCATGCATACTTCCATTAACTAGGAAAGAATAGGATGTTGTGGACACACACTGCATCACCCACCCAGTCAATCTATCAGAAAACCCTAGACTTTGAAGTATTGTAGAAAGAAACTCCCAGCATACCGAGTCATAAGCCTTTTGCAAGTTCACTTTGATCATACATCGCGGAGATACCCTCTTCCTGCCATACTGTCAAAGCATTTCCTATATTAGTTGGTTATTATCTGTGATAGATCTTCCTCCTATAAAGGTCGCCTGAATAGGACAGCAGACAGTCGACCAGCAATGATTTTAGATATTACTTTACAGAACTCATTGCAGTAGGATATTGGTTTATAGTTCTCCACTCATTGAGCTTGACTAGATTTAGGGAGTACCATCATCTCAGTATGGTTTGTTTGCTTCAATAATGTTCTTGAGTAGAATTGCCTTACAACATCCATAAAGTCTTCCCACAATGTCACAAGCCTTCTTGAAGAAACATGATGAATATCCTTCTGGCCCCTGAATACAACCTTTCGGATCGCCCCCTCTACATCTCTACCTAGGTCTGCAGCTTGCAACTGTGTTAGTCTTGGACAAGCAACTATCAACACTCAAATCCACCGAGGTAGTGTGCACTTGCGAACCCAACAATTCATGATAATAGGTCACGAGCACATCTGCAAGTTCCTACTTGGAAGAAGTCACCATATCATCAACTTTTCGATTAGCAACTACTTGTTTCCTTTTGGCATTCCGGTCAACCAAATCATGGAAATACTTTGTGCACTTGTCACCACTCTTGATTAAGCAACTCTTGGCCTTTTGTTGATAGAAGAATCTTTCGGCTTCATTCAGTGCAAATGCCATGGCCATTCCTAGGTTTTTTTGGCATTGTAGTTGTACGATCTTCAATTCCAAATTTACTTGTCTAGCTCGAGCTAAGATATGACCATAACACATCTTATTTAGCTTCTCTAGGGGCTGTTTCAGCAACTTTAGCTTCATACATAGGATATATTGCCGAGTTCCACTCCAATGTTGAGTCCACACCCACCCCCATTCACAACATCTAGAAATTTTGCATTCTTTGTCCACATGTTAAAGAATTGAAAGGGTTGTCATCTTGGTGTCTCAAGATGAAGGATGGATACTACACATGGAAAATGATCAGACAAGCACCCTGGACTTGCCCACTATACTCTTCTTGTAGCTATCCCAGATTCACTAACGCTTTGTCTAACTTGCACTAGACTATGTTGTTGGACCATGTATAGAAACACTCTTCGAAGGCTTATAAGCAAGCCCCAACATCCTTTGATGGTTTGAAAATTATTAATATTTTTTATGCATGTCAAAGGGGAGGAGAGAAAAGATTTAAGTGGGAAATTTTATTTCACCTCTAATGGACATTTGGAAAATTCATTGGTTTTTCTTGTTTCCCTAGCTTAAACAGATTACCAAACATCAAAAAGGGGACATCGTTATTGCAATCATGCCTTAAGTGGTCAAGTGTCTTAAATGGTCGATTTGACCTTGGTTTTTAATGTCTATGCAAAGCGTTTAAGTTAGACCTTTATTGTTGATTTTGATATGTATATTTGAGTTGTCCAAGGACTTGATAGGAGACGTAAATTTGGAGAGTTTGTGATACAATGAGGTCGAATGTTGATAAGGATTTAGTGGGGCCAAGGCAACACGCTTAATAGCTTATAGATCCTTTAGAGTTCGGAGAAGGTTCCATAAGGCAATGAGGGGCTATAGGATGAGTAACACTCAGGTGGTGTTGGAGTAACTTATGGAGCATGTCCTAGCATATAGCCAAGTGGGAAGGCTCATTGGCTCAAGGTCTGATGGAGTTTGGAGAATTATAGTATGGGACATTAGAGGGACCGCATGATAAGGAGTGTCTAAGTGTAGTGTTTGATGACAAATGGAAGAAGGTGAACTATATAGGTGAAGTGTGAAGGATGACACGTGGAGCGATTCGAAAGTTAGGTGCATCCGAAGGACGAGTAACTTAATAGGAGACGATCTTGGTGGTGAAGTCAAGTTACGGAAGATAAGTTCTGATACGTGAGTTGTGAGAGTTGAGAGAATGTATCCTTGGAAGAGGGTCAATCTCAATTTAGATTAGATTGATCATTCTACAAGACTTTTGGTCGATTGAGAGTGCATCATTTCGACTAGTGAGTTGAGTCGACATAGGATGATTAGCAGTGAACAAAATGTTTTTGTTCAGGGCTAAGTTGATTGAACAGTCAACTAATTTGTGGTTATTCGACTGAGAAAGGATTTCAGTTGATTGATACTACAACAAGAAAGTTGAAAGAGACATTGATATGCTAAAGTTGTATTGTAATGGTTGAACGATCTAAGGGGTACAGTGGAGTAGTTGACTGATGGTGGGATCGATGGTATGATCCAGTTAACTCAAGTAGTCATTGGCAAACACAAGCTAAAGCAATCAAGAATCATTCTAATGATGGTGGATCTATTTAATGATAACAAGTGAAGCTTGAAGGTGCTGAAGACTATATAAAGGGGAGCAATGTAGATGTTTAAATGCTGCCAAAATAGAGATTGGATAAATCTTATTTAGCCTTCTCTTGTATTCTCTTTAGGTCTTTCCTCTAAGCTCAATTTTGATCATGTTGTAAAACGATTATCCACTTCCAGAGTGTATCCACAAAGGAGAAAGATAGTGATCTTTCTAGAAGTGATTCACTGACGAGTTATAGGCCATGGAGTAGAAACGAGAGTCCAAACCATGTTATATGCCTTGTTAGTAATTATGGCATGTACAATTGTTTATATTTTTTATTTCCACTGTACTTGTGTAACCTTGCTAGGAATTAGTAAGAGTAATATTAGTGTAATTGCAGGCACAATCGCTATTCACCCCTTCAGCCTATCCAATCAACCATCTCACCAGTCCCAACACAAGGGGTAGTGAGAGACCAAGAATACTTGGTGATTAAAGTAAATGAAGACTTGAATATTTTTATTACACAAGTTGAATCAAATAAAGTCGAAGTTATAAGAGAAACTCAGCTATAGAAGTAATATGAGGAACTTGAATATTATTGTTGATATAATCTTGCGTAGTGTTTAATGGGCTATCCTACCACCCCTAAGTAGGTGGTACTAACACATTTTGATGATGATGACCACTTGAGTGAATAACTGGGTTTCATGGAAACTAATGTAAAATAAAATACTACATACAGATGACATGGAATAATCCCAATTGCCTTTACATTCATTTATCGATCAGTCTTGTCTATTGGATTTAAATTGTGCTTCTGCCCAATTTGTTTGCTTTGCAAGTGCTTCAGGATGTCCAAAGGGCATTGACATGAAGTTCATCATTTCTCTTTCTCTGTCCTTTTTTTATTATAAAAAACGCTCTGCTATCCTTTCTAAATGCAATGCCATTCAAACAAAAATTGTAGTTTCCGTCCTTTCTAATGCAGTGCCACATAAAACATCCCCCAAAATGCCCTAATCAAACCCTGACAAAATTTTTCCTTCAGGTCTAGTTGAATGGTTCATTCAATTCCATCCTAATTTCTAGAGCCTCACTCAAAACTGTGGGGCATCTTTGAATGAACTTCAAACCATCTGGGAAATGCTGGTTTAGAAAAGTATATTTCTGCAATCTTGTTACAGAATATTGTGGATTTATCAGTAGAACTGATGCAAATGCTACTATATTAATTATTGATACCAGTATTTTAGCTATTTTAGAATTACTTTGGATATTAAGTGCGTTGAAACAACTCAAACTCATGTGTTCTGCTGGAGTGATCGTCCATTTATTTAATGTCTCACTGTATTTTAGCTATTTTAGAATTACTGTTGGATCTTTCAGGCTCCACCTGTAATTGTTTTCTCATCGGCTTGTGCTGGATTGGCAGGTCAGATTATCTTCCTATGAAACTTTTACTCTGCATGCTTTCAAGTCGTGTTATTGTTTCTCTTGTGCACCAGTGCATGTATATGGACACTATATATCATGATAGATACAGACGTACCATTATGCCAATTATTTGCTGGCTAGATTATGTGGTACAAATCTTATATCCTTGTGTTTGTAAGTGCAACAACCACACTAATAGTGCAAAGCAGTTAAGATTCATATAGCAAGTACAAAAGATTGGTAAATATGTGCCTATAAATTTTGTATAGATGAACTTTTGTCCTGTAAAGTCTTTCCAAATAGATTGTCATAGTCCTTGTGACCGCTGTATCCAACACATGCATCTTTTGGTGTGTTGCTTCAAATTCTCCATGGTCATGTATTGAGAATTTCTGTAATTGGGCTCCACTGTAAACTATGCATGGGTTTAGAGTTGTGCATTGGTACATGTGTATTAGTTTCTACGTCATTTGAAAATTTTTCTGTACACGAATTTAGAAATGGCTCTTTGTGTTTCCTACCATTTATATAAGAGGGTGTTCACTTTGAAGTTGAAAACAAAAAACTCATATTCTTCGATAGATATTTAAAGGCTTTCCTTCATTACATGCATCTATAGTTTCTAGGCTATTAGAAATTTATCGTGTACATGAATTTATGAGTTATTCTGTCTTCCATGCCATTTATATAAAGGAGTGCTCACTTTGACATTGAAAACAGAAAACTCACTTTCCATAATAGATATTTAAAGGCTTTCTTTCATTCATCTCATGTTCATCGGTATCCTGCTTCTAGAGCATTCTCAAGAGCATTATGAATCAACTATGTCGAAGAAACACTTTCGCTTTTAATACAAGTCCAACTAATGTTGTGATAAAATATTTGAATGATGTTCATCAGAAGATTCTTATTCATCAGCAAAATTTAGATCCAAAAGTTGATCATGATGATAAAACATTGTCATGTTGAATTTTTCCTGAAGTGTATTATAATCTCGCCACCAAAGTTTGATGTTGATTGTTAGGTTTTGGTTAGTAATGAATTTCGGAAGTCAAGCAGGCTTATAGTACTCGAATGTAGAACTCTCTATGGAAAGAAGAGGACAAAGCAGTAAAACTTCTGCAGAAGAGACAAGTCTCATTCTCAGAAGAGGAATAGGTCTCCAATTTGAAAAGGTTCTGTTAAGGATAAATGCCTATTGTTAATATGAGGCATTGAATAGATTGTCCGAAGCTGACAAATAGTGAAAAGAATAATGCAAACGTTGAAGATGGTGAGACAAATTCTGATGTCCATCTTGCTACTTTGGTGGCAAGTAACTTTGATGAATCTGGTGGTTCCTTTTACACGTTCCCGCTGAGGTTTGTTTCTCAACTTGAAGGATATAGATAGAAGTAATATTTTGATGGGTAATAGTTGCATGTGAAACAAGAGTAATTGGAGAAACTTGCATGTAGATGCATGGTGAATCTTATAAGATAGAAAGCATCATGAGATACTTCATGCTGAATAGATACCAGCAGCATAATAGGGTAGCAAAGCACATACATTATACTTAATTATAGAAAGTTGTTGTATGGTGCTCAATTTGGGTTCAAGTAAATATTAGGGTTAGTTACTAAAAATATGATAAAGTATACAGTTTTAACAAATATATCACGATGTTTTAGAATTATCTACCATAGCTTTTCTGAAATCATAACAAATCTATCGTGATGTTAGATTTCTATAAATTTGTCATTAAGTCATGACTTGACACCATGCCATATTAGTAAATTTGCTAACTTAGATGCCATATCATCCAACCCAATCAAACTAAATATTTATTATAAAATTTAAAAAATTAAATCATGTCCATCAATTGTTCTGATCCCTCTAATTCCATTTGCATTGTAATATATTGGAAGCCCTAGTTCTGATCCTTGAAGGAGTTTGGAAGTGGAAGTTGGAAGAAGATCCTCCATGGTCGTCCTAGTGGTGGAATTGTCAGTTCTTACTAGCTAACACATGAGAACTTTCTTGCTACTTCCTCAACTCAATCCTCCACCTCCATCTTCCACCCTAGTTCTTTCTACCCTATTCATTGACGCTCCTGGCCTTGTCTGACCTGTTGATGTGCTCACAATCTTCCACGATGATTCAGACCTCCCCCTCCTCCCTCTCCTCCATTGAGCTTTCTTCGACCAGACTACAATGGTTGTCATTATTGATGATGTCCAACTGCTAAGCGAGATCTTTGTGACCTCTCTTTGTGCCTAGGACAAGATGGACATTGTGGTCATTCACATCACCACCCTCACCATTAGTGACCTCATGTTGTGCATCAACTACTATGGCACCTCATCGAACTCCCTTATCCACCGCATGGAAAAAGGAAGACAATTTGCTCATCCAAAAGAATGGAAGAGAAAAACTAGTTTGTTTCTATTAGTGAGGAGCCACTGGCAAAAGCTCTTGGTGTTAGTTTCCCGCCATGAAAGATAAGGAGTAGGCAGGAGATGAGGGGAAAATGTTGGAAGACTCATGATGGGGAGTTGTGAGGAGTTGGGATGCTACCCAATGGGGTTTGTGATGCCGAGAGGAGAAATGTGGTATGGAGTTTTGTCGATTTTGATAGCTTTATAACACGTAAATGAAGAGTGTATCAATAGCATGAGGAATGGGTTTGTTGTAGGATCGAGTTAGAGCGCTAGCGGGGCTGAATAGCGCTTTATCGCTTTTTCACTCGTTCGATAAATCGTGCGTAAAACAGTGCGTAAATAATAACTGTAGTGGAAAACAAAAGATAAGTACGCTTTTATTTGCTTGGTTCACAGCCATAGATTGCTACTCCAAGGACCACGATTCTTGATCGTTTCCAACGGGTAATCCACTATAAAATTTCCCTCTTACGAGAAGGAGTTTATTGCTTTACAAAATATATTAGGAACAGTAAACCCTTACCGTCCTAAAAGGTTAAGTACAAAAAACAATATAAATGTTACTTAGAAGATTCGAACTGAAGTGTAGATATCGGCGCAGCTCCTCGATGTTACGACGACGTACTGGATTGGTTGTTTGCACACAAAAAGTCGTCGTAGTAGCGTATTAAGTGATTCGTAGAGGTTCCCCTTGTAGCTGCTTATAAAAACCTATCTGAGTGCCTCCACGTTATCCTGTCGATCTATTTTCGACGCTGATTCGGCATCTTTCGAGCGCTTGGATGCTGACGTGGAGGTTGCTTGCCAGATCAACTTTGACTCCGCAACACCTTATCCTTATCCGGGCGCTTGGAGCCTCTTCGGGCATCTGGAGCCTCTTCGGGCGTTTGGAGGCTAAGGTGTCCCGACCACTGGGACTCTGCCACCTCATCTGCCTTGCTGGCCCGTTCAGGTGACGTCCGGGCACTTGGATCCCTTTCGGGGGCCTAGACCGTTCGGTCTCTTGGATCCAGATAAGGATGCCCGGAACACAAAGTTCTAAGCTCTCCTTTCCTACATCACAAGTTAGTCCAGAAACAAAATATAAATAGGAAAGTAACAGTTTTGTCAAACTATTTAGTCTTGACTTTAGGTTTCCAGTGAAATCCTAGGCCAGACCGACGCCTACTATTTCCCTTCTGGGAATGCGTCCTCACCCACTCCACTCAGGAGAAGTTACTTTTTGCCAATCTGGTCCTCTAGACCCGTTGAACTTTTGCTCAACCTTGATCCTCCTGATCAGGACTTCCTTGCTCAGTTCTCCTGACTAGGTCCTCCTTGCTCAGTCCTCCAGACTAGGTCTTCCTGTGCCTAGGGCTTCCTTTGCCTAGCCTCAACTAGGACTTTCCTGTGTTACGTGTATACTCAATTTAGCTCATTAGTCTACTTCACAGACTTAACTTGAACCCTTTGCCATTATCAAAATCGAGGTTCGATCATTTGGTGCTCCTTGCACCAACATTCGTGTCTAGGGAGAGGAGGAAATTAAAGAGTATAAGGGTTTTTAATTGATTAGTATTTTACTTTAGTACAGTAAGTTATTTTAATTAATTATTATATTATTTTAATTTAATACTATTATAGTTTGGGTTGGATAGATGGGATCATTTTTTAATAATTAAGTTTGATGCTAATAGTTAAGTCAAATGATTCAGTTCGGGGGTACCAGTTCGGGGGTTCGGGTCTACTAGCTGTGAGGTAGAGCAGACTCCCTATCATACTCCTATACTGTTTAGATCTACTGGTTTTCCGGACTCATCCTTGTCTAGATGAGTGCTCACGGCCATAGGAGTACTGATTTCCTTAGAATCACTCATCTTGAATTTTCTGAGCATCTCAAGTGTATACTTGGATTGATGCACATAAATTCCTTCTTTGGTCTGTTTAATTTCGAGTCCGAGAAAGAATGTCAATTCTCCTACCAGACTCATTTCAAATTCACTCTCCATATGGTTTATAAACTCATTCAAATAACCCTTATTGTTTGAACCACAGATTATGTCATCGACATATACCTGGGCCACGAAAATATTTTCACCGTTCCTTTTCAGAAACAGTGTAGGGTCTATTTGTCCTCTCACAAATCCCTTCCCGACTAAAAAGGTGGACAACCTTTCATACCAGGCTCGAGGAGCTTGCTTAAGCCCATACAGAGCCTTCTTCAATTTATATACGTGATTCGGGAATTCTGGATTCTCGAACCCCGGTGGTTGTTCCACATATACCTCTTCCTTAATCACTCCATTAAGGAAGGCCGACTTGACATCCATCTGATAGAGTTTAAATCCTTTGTGTGCAGCAAATGCTAGCATCAATCGGATGGATTCTAGTCGGGCTACGGGAGCATATGTTTCATCATAATCAAGACCTTCAATCTGATTGTACCCCTTGGCTACCAATCTGGCCTTGTTTCTTATGATATCTCCCTTATTGTTCAGTTTATTTTTGAAGACCCACTTGGTTCCAATGATGGTGGTCTTCCTGGGTCTCGGGACTAAGTCCCAGACTTGACTTCTCTCAAACTGACCCAGCTCTTCCTGCATAGCAATTATCCAGTCTGGATCATGCAATGCTTCGTCTACAACCTTAGGCTCAATCTCCGAGATTAGAGCCACTTCGCTTGCCTCATTTCTAAAGAATGATCTAGTTCTAACCCCTTGATGGATATCTCCAACAATTTGGTCTTGGGGATGACTAGATATGATTCTTGTTTGTCTCGGGGTAGTTGGTGTCTCCCGGTCAGCTTCACCAGAATTCTGTTCTGGCTCTGGCTGAGTGCTGGGCTCACCATCCGAGTCCTCTTCTCCTTCATCTTTGAGAGGATGTTCTTCTAGTCCTAGATTCCTAGGTTCAATTTGAACTTCATCTTCATCCTCTGTCTGATCATTGACTTTTGGATTTTCCTCAAATACAACGTCAGATGACTCTTCTACTAGTCTGGTTCTATGGTTATAGACTCGGTAGGCTTTACTGACAAGGGAGTACCCAACTAGTATCCCTTCATCAGCTTTTGCTGAGAATTTTCCTAGATGATCTCTGGTATTTAGGATAAACACCTTACAGCCAAACACCCGAAGATGAGAGACTGTGGGTGGTCTTCCAAACCAGAGTTCATGAGGTGTTTTTCCTAAGAACCTATGTATGAGGACTCTGTTCTGCACATAGCAGGCTGTGTTCACAGCTTCTGCCCATAAGTAGCTCGGCAGAGCATACTCATTAAGCATGCTACGTGCGGCTTCTTGTAGAACTCGGTTCTTCCGCTCTACAACACCATTTTGTTGTGGTGTTCTAGGAGTGGAGAACTCGTGCCTATATCCCTTCTCCTCACAGAATTCTAAAATCTACTGTTTTGGAATTCTCCTCCGTGATCACTTCTAATTGTTTTAATTGTTGTGTTTTTCTCATTTTCTGTTCTTCTACAGAAAGAAATAAAAATATCTAATGTTTGGTCCTTATGTTTTAAGAAAAACACCCAAGTATATCTAGTGAAATCATCGATGATCACAAAACAATATCTACTGCCGTTAAGAGAAATAACATTATTGCAGTCAAATAGATCCATATGCAGTAAATCCAATGCTTGTAATGTACTTACAGTGGTTTTGCTTTTGTGTGATGACTTAGTTTGCTTACCCATTTGGCATGCATCACACAGCTTCTCCTTTTCATACTTGATGGTCGGCAGTCCTCGGACAAGTCCTTTGCTGGCCAGCTTTCTTATGTTCTTCATGTTCACATGTGCCAGCCTCCTGTGCCAGAGCCATGACTCTTCTTCTTTTGACATGAAACACTTAACAGAAGAGTCAGCAAAGTTCACAAATGACACTTGATAAATATTATCTACCCTAGTGCCGACTAGTACAGTGTCATTAGAGTTGTTATTTTTAACCAGACACTTACTAGCTTGGAACTCTACCGAGTATCCGGCATCACACAACTGACTGACACTAAGGAGATTAAACGTCATCCCCTTGACCAGCAGGACACCCTTGATTTTTAGAGACTCAGATATGTGAATGTCCCCGACACCCACTACTCTGAGCCGACCATTATTACCGAATGAAACATTACCTCTACACTTGTTCTGTATAGTAGTGAAAAGCTTTTTATTCCCGGTCATGTGCTTGGAGCATCCACTATCAACAAACCACGTTGACGGACGCTCCCCCTTGATACGTGCCTGCTAGACACGGAAAACAGATGACTTAGGTACCCAGATTTTGGGTCCAACGGCATCTATGATGAGAGACTTTGGCACCCATGCCTTAGTCCCATTTTTCTTCACTGCCCGGGTCCTGGAAACATTTGTTCTGGACATTAGGGACACGAAGCTAGCTCCCTTTACTTGAGGTTGATACCCCAGCCCGGCCTTATTGTAAACTGCCCTCTGGGCGTTCAATATCATATCCAGGGTCTTGGAGCTAGTGGCGAATTTCTCAAGCATTTGCTTGAGATCTTTGATCCGGTTCCTTAGGGATTGGTTCTCATCCTTGAGAACCTCAATCTGGAGGTCTTCATCCTCCCTACTCGTCCTTAATTGTTCTACTTCATTTTTCAAAGATTTAATTTTATGTTTTGATTTTTTAAGCATGGTAGATAAAGCAGCTATAGTCCTATAGCATTTATCGAGTTTAGGGGTTACCTCTTCATCATCCGAGGATGATGAAGTGCTTGATTCTTCGCTCGAGCTCTCCTCTCTCTCGGATTCGGTATGATGGGCCATGAGAGCGAGATGCCGAGTGGACTTTCTCCTCCTTCTCTTCCTCTGATGAACTGGAGGAGGACTCATCCCACGTAGCCTTCAGAGCCTTCTTTTTCTTGGCTCGCTCTTCCTTCTTCTTTTCTCTCTCTTCCTTCTTTTTGAGTTTAGGACACTCATTACGGTAGTGTCCTTTCTTTCTGCACTCATAGCAGACGACATTTGATGAATCATTATTATTATTGTCGCTTGGCTTACCCCTTCCCTTGTATCTGCGGCTTTTCCGCATCATCCTTCTGACGAGGTTTGCTACTTCGTCCGAGCTGGATGATGAGTTGTCAGACTCATCACTTGCTGATTCGGATGACGAAGAGTTCTCCTTCTCTTTCTTCTCCTTCTTCTTCTTCTCCTTTTTCCTTCTTCCTTCCTTGGTCTTTTCACCTGCAACAAGAGCTATACCTTTCTCTTTTTGACCTTTGTTAGATAGCTCGTGCAGTTCCATTTCACAAAAGAACTCATCTAACTTTACAGTAGATAAGGTCCTTGGAAACCTTGTAGGCATCCACCATGGATGACCACAACGTATTCCTAGGAAAAGCTTTTAGTGCGTACCTGATGAGGTCTCGGTTTTCGATGTGTTCGTTGACCGAGTGGAGACCGTTGACTATCTCCTTGAATCTCCCATGCAGCTCACTTACTGTTTCATTGTCTTTCATGGACAGATTCTGGAGTTGATTCAGGAAGAGGTCTCTTTTTGCTATACGAGAGTCTCTAGTACCCTCGTGTAGCTCGATCAGCTTGTTCCATAACTCCTTGGCACTCGTGAATGGACCAACTTTGTTAAGTTGGTCTTTGCTGATCCCGCACTGTAGTGTCACTACTGCTTTGGCATCAGCTTGGCCTTTTCTTGTCTGCTCGGCAGACCACCTTGAGGAGTCGAGCTCTTTTCCTTCTTCGTCTTTTGGCGGGACGAAACCTTCTCGTACGGAGAACCACATGGAGATGTCTGTCTTCAGGTAATACTCCATGCGACTCCTCCAGTACTGAAAATCAGACCCGTCGAAGAAAGGGGGTCTGTTGGTGCTGAATCCTTCCTTCATAGCCATTGTGTTGCTCTTTGGTTGTTAATCCAAATAACAGAGCGACCTGCTCTGATACCACTTGTTGGATCTCTTGAACACGGCTAGAGAGGGGGGGTGTGAATAGCCGTCCACTCTTTTTGCTTTTCTTGCTTAATCTTCGGTTACGCAGCGGAAATAATGACTTGATCAGAGGCAAATGAAGATCAGCAAGCTAAGACAAGGATTTACGAGGTTCGGAGATAACTTGCTCCTACTCCTCGGCGTGTCCGTAAGGTGGACGACTCCTTGATCTTTCGGCAGATCAAACCCCGGTAACACCGGCTAGAAACTTTCTCCTTCTCGGTGGAGGAACCTCTCCACAGTTTGTCTTAAACAGATATGAAATATAGCACAAGACAAAGGAGAACTAAAAGGTGCGTCAAAGACTAAGAATGAGAAGAACAACAAAGACCGCTTGCAACTCAAGCCTGTCTCTCCAAAACCAGGACGTTGCTCTTCTTCTTCCTCTAGCTTCGACTAGCAGATTGAGCTCAAGATTTCTGAACAGCACTTCAAAGAATGAACGTTCAAAAGTTATGTTCCTCAGCGCCTCTTCAACATCTTTATAGACCTGCATCCTCGATTACAGTGCCCAACGGACTTCTGCCAAAAGCTGCAGCCACCCTTCCCTGCCAACCGCAGGTACTGCTACCAGCTTGCGTGCGCCGTTTACCTGTAATCCTTTTTGCAGAAAAGACTGTTCGAAGATTGCCTTGGAACTTCCACTGTTCATTTGAAATATTTCTCCCATACCTGTCCTGTATACCTGCACACTCAAAAGTAGCATTAGAACATTCCAATATCAGGACAGTATGAAAGAAAGCAATGTAACAGTCATGTCCGAGCTTAGCTACCAAAGCATTCTCGGACTTATCAGGTTCTGAGTCACAAAGACTCCCTGATGATCGAGCTACCAAAGCTCACGGTCCCGAGCCGAGCTACCAAAGCTCTCCCGGACCATTCGCACCCCGGCCATTCGCACCAAGCTCCCGGCCTAATCAGGTTCTGAGCCACCTAGGCTCCCTGAAGTCGAGCTACCAAAGCTCACGGTCCCGAGCCGAGCTACCAAAGCTCTCTCGGACCTGTCCCGGCCATTCGCACCAAGCTCCCGGCCTAATCAGGTTCTGAGCCACCTAGGCTCCCTGAAGTCGAGCTACCAAAGCTCTCGGTCCCGAGCCGAGCTACCAAAGCTCTCTCGGACCTGTCCCGGCCATCAGCACCAAGCTCCCGGCCAATCCGGTCCTGAGCCACCAAGGCTCCTCCTGGGTCGGAGACAAGCCACAAGCTTCCTCATTCTCACCCGAGCACCAAGCTCTACGGTCCTGAGTCAAAGCTTCTCCTGGACCATCTCGGAGCCAAGCACAAAAGCTTCTCACCCGAGCACCAAGCTCTACGGTCCTGAGTCACCTAGACTCCTCCTGGACCATCTCGGAGACAAGCCACAAAGGCTTCCTCCATTCGCCTACGAGCACCAAGCTCCCGGGTCCTGAGTCACCAAGACTCCTCCTGGACCACTTCGGAGACGAGCTACCAAAGCTCTCTCATTCTCATCCGCCTAGCACCAAGTTCTCGAACGGTCCGTCAGTTCTTCTGGCTATCTCGGTCCTAAGCCACCAAGGCTTCTTCTGGACCAACTCAGGGAGTAACTTCTCAGCTTCTCTCTCCGATCTTTCATAAGTACCAAATTCCCGGTCAAGATCGACTTCTCAGACCTCCAGAATTCACTCAGAAAGTAACTCGGGAGTAACCAGAATGCAAGCAACGGGATTGGTGATCGACCAGCTGGTCGATCACTGATCGACCAGGCTGATCGACCAGCTGGTCGATCAGGCCTATCTGATCGACCAGCTGGTCGATCAGGGCAAGCTGATCG
The DNA here is from genome assembly GCF_044706935.1 of Curcuma longa. Lineage (NCBI taxonomy): Eukaryota > Viridiplantae > Streptophyta > Magnoliopsida > Zingiberales > Zingiberaceae > Curcuma > Curcuma longa. Next base: position 2,279,612 of record NC_133864.1, read on the forward strand.
ACCAGCTGGTCGATCAGACAAGCTGATCGACCAGTGGTCGATCAAGCTCAGCTGATCGACCAGCTGGTCGATCAGCAGGGCTCAGGCTTTTGATCCTTCTTTTTCTCCCTTTCTCCCGATTTTGTTATTCTTTTTCGATCCCTTTCTCCCGGCCATTTATTACCATCTCTCGGCCTCATTGATCCCTACCAGGACAACCTATTTCCCGGGCAAACCCTTATTCATAGGATCTATTCCCGGGTAACTTCAAGTTAGGTATTCTTTAACTCCCGGGACATCCTTAACCTTAGCTCCTTTTCTCGGATGAAAGTCTTCCTTCGAACCACGATACAGGCTCTATGCTTCCTGACCAGGATATCCTTTCCCGGGCAAGTTTTCCTCCTAAACAGAATGAATTAGAGGAAGCTCCCATTCCCGGGAGACCTCTCTTTTTATTTAACTAAACTCCGAAACCTTCTCCCGGCTCTATACTCAGATCATGGTCAACATCCCGATCAACCTTTTCTAGATATGGACAAAACTTCCTTTTAACCAGATTGATCATGGCCAGGTCAATATAAACCTTTCCCGACCATGTCAGTGTGAACCATTCCCTACTTCTCCCGATCAAAGTAAACTCAACATTATATGCCCGGCTAGGATATCCATCTCCCGGCCAAGCCCGAATACGTCTTATATGACCAGGGTAGTTTCTCCATGATACTCACCCGGCCAGTGAGACCTTCTCCTGGTTTCACCTTTCCTAGTTAAGTTTATCTTCTTCCCGGGCAAGAGCTTGCCAGTGGAACCTATTCCCGGGCAACCTCTTCTCTCCCGGTTAAACCTTCCGGGGTAAGTTTTCTCTCGGTCAAAATAGTATTCTCCCGGGAAACTCACCAATCAACCCAGGAGCTAAGAAATCTATTTAGAAACCAGGTATCCCGGGCAAGTTGTCAATTTCCCGGGCGACCTTCAACTTAACTTTCCTAACTCAATTTCACCAGGTAAAGCTAAACTTAAATCATGATTAGTTGATCTAATTAATCTTTGTCAAACATCAAAACAGACTCAGGTCTGACTCGAGTCAGACTCGGGTCTGACTAGGGTTAGACTGCATCAACAGAGGGCTAGTCGACCGGCCAATCAATTAGATGACAAAATCAACTATTGATCAAGAACGAATAGAGTTGTTGATCTCAAACTAACAACCTGCAATAGTTAGATACCTATTAACTATTGTTCAAACAATCAGTTGATGAGCCCAACCAGTTGATTGAAGTGTCTGTTGCGATAAAGAAGCTAGCAAGTTCAAGTCGGTAGTGAACTATGATGGCTTCAGTTGATCACAGCTTGGAAAAGTAGAACCAAGGTGGAAAGGAAGCTAAAGGGTTGAGACTATAAATGAAGGGCTTTAGCGATTCAAAATGGTTACTAAAATTGCTCTAACTTATGATTCTAAAGCTTAGTACTCTTTCTCCAAGTGTTAAATTTCTTTTTTCTTTCTTGTACTCATTTTCAATCCTTGTAAGAAGAATACTTGTAAAAAATTTCTTCACCTCCGGATTCTAACTGAGAAGGACAAAGTTAGTGAAACTTTAAAAGGTGATCAATTGACAAATCATAGGTAGTGGAGTAGAAGCCAGAGGTTGCCAAATCACATTAAACAATTTGTGTTAATTAGTTTGTGCTGGATTATGTTTGCTTTGATTGCTTTGTTTATTTTCCATTGCATCAAGTTTTTGTAGAAACAAAATTGAAACGAATGATAGGTTATTCACCCCTCCTCTAGCTAGGACCATAAATGAATTAGACGTTCATGAATAAATTTGGTGTTTAGTTTGCTAAAACACTTTTACATTTGTTCAATGGTAAAAAAAAGTATATAAAATAAATAAGCTTGAATACTAGGATTGGTTCATTAATATTAATGAATAAAGTTGAATAAATTTATTTATTAACTTGTGTAAAATTAATTATAAATTTATTTTTTAATACATAAAAAATAGTAATTTATAAATTCTTATAATCTTAAATTATTCTCAATATGTTAAAAATAAAAAATATTTTCATGTATTAGATAACTATTTAACCTAATTTATAAAGACAACAACATTGTTAGTTGAGCTTGATAAAAAGCTCGAGTCTCGATAAAATTTTTAATAAATAAGTTTGAACAAATTCAATAAGTAAATAAAATAAGTTTGAACATAGCTAAGCTCAACTCTACTCATTTACACCTGCCTCAAGCCTCTCTCGATCCAACAATCTAAAGAGTCGAGAACCCATTGACTAATGGCCAATTGAAGAGAGTAATTTAGGTTTTAGAAGATATGTTATAAGTTTTGCAATTTTTTTTTTTTTGATAATTCAGGTGTTTGAGCTTCGCTAGATTAATTTTGGAGATAAACGACCTTCCCCTTAGTTCGCTTATTCGATAAATTCGAAGCATAACTTATGCATACTCAAAAGTCAATCTTCAAAATATTCATCTCATATAGGATTTGAATTCTGATTCACTTATTACTTCTCTGAGTGTTTGACCATGCACCACACTCATGGGGACTATGAGTTTTTTATATTTTGGTTGGGAGGATCATCTTCATCTTGTGCAATTTGAGTTAATATGGTTGGGACTTTGTATGTGTAGGGAGATGGAGATTTTAGTTAAACTTAATTAGACAGACTTTTGACGACTAACAAAACCACTAGAAAATAAAAAGATATGCCAATCATAGACACGTTTTTCTTTGTCCTCCATCGTCAAAGGGTGTGCGATGGTTCATTCTTGCCTCCTCTTTAGCTTTACTGAATCATTAAATACTTTAGCTACTTATTGTGTGTGATATTGTTGTTTAAACGATGGAGATCAGCTGTGTGGAGCCGTATTTGAATGAGTTATTGTGGCCATTCCACACGGCATCTTCACCTGTAAGGAGGACAAGCTGCCCCCACAAATCAATGCTTTCACCGTCCGGCTGCTGCCTGCATATCTGCTCCCTCCTAACCGCCTTCAATGCTCCTCCAACAAATAATCCGATTTCAGTCAAGCTCAGATCAACTTTTGAGTTACCCTCCTCCAGCACCTTGCTAGCTGCTTGTATACGTTGTTGGAAATTGTCCATATTGAAAGGTCTGGTCAGTGACTTGATGATAAGTCGATGATTTAAATTGATGGACAGCTTGATATGATGATATGAATCTTATCCTTTGTGTTCTTAATATATTAAAATCTTTGCAGGTTAGAGACGTACTCTGTTTTGGTATCGTTGTCAATTCATTAGTCGTCGTATTATCCCTTCGCATATTGATATAACCTTTTGGATAATTTGATACCTATAAATAGGAGTTTTAAGATCAAAACGTAAGATAGATCTTCCTTTTTTCAAGATGATATTGTTGCACTCAAATATTTAAGATTAATTAGGTAATCGTCTCTCAAGATATAAGGTTTACTATTCGAAATAGAGGACTTTAAATTTTGAGTTCAGAAAAATTTTCAAGCTTTGAATTACAATTTGAGAATTAAATGCATTGAAATAAAAAAAATAAAATTCCTTTTTATAGAGATAAAGAGTATCTCCGAGAGGTGGAAAGTCACTCTTAAGAGTGAAAAGACATAAATATGTCTTTGAAAATATCATTAACTTAATTACTTAAATTAATTATTTTCTTTTTTTATTTTCTAGATCAATGATTAATTTCTATCAATTTAAGAGCTAAATCTTAAAAATTAATTCGATTTCTCAATTGATTTTTAACCCTTTTAATTTATTTTATAATTTAGGTATTCTGATTCAATTAATTTTAAAAATGAACGGTCTTTCTCTTGGTAGACACAGTAGTCGATTTTTACAGTTAAAAATCTATTGTAAAATTTATTCCGGTTCTAGTTGTGTTCTGAACCGTGATCATATATGTGAATCCACCGAACGCTTTAATGATATCTTGTAAAGTGATACTTAATAAATGAAACGAAACGTAAGCGAATTGCAGCGCGCGGATGGACGAGGGAAGCGGAGGAAGAGGGAAGGCAGTGCATGAATGTGCAACTGTAGCTGTCACTGTAGCACATGCAGCATTTATGTGCTTCTGGAATGTCGCAATCGAGATTTACATTCAACTTGATATCAGTTGTTGTATTATTCTGCTCATATTAATATTTAATGCGATATATATCTTCTTAATTATCCTCATAGAAAGAGAAAGAGAAAGAGAAAGAGTTTTGTGGTAGGGTTTGCCTGGCGGCCATCGCCATCATGATGATTCTTGCACCTGCCTTCTTTGACTGCTTATCAGACAGCACAGCTGGTGGAGTAGCCGCCAGACACTTGTTCATGCACTCCAGCTCACAGCCAACCTCCCGCAGTCGCATGCAGCAGCAGCAATCAAATTCATAGTGATCTCATTAATTACATTGCTGTAGGCTGCACTTGCTAGTACTTTCAACTCAGATCTATCTATCTATCTACATAATTAAATTGATAAAAAATATTTTAATATAAAAGTAATTCATATAATAATTTTAACTAAATTAAATATATAAATATATATTAAATTAATTTACTTTAATATGTTATAGCCAACATAGTTATAATCTGTTTTACCAGTTATACATTAGCTAGTATGACATTGCTAAAATAATAGTATGTTTACGATGAGAAATATGTTCGGTGTTGTTTTTATTTTTTTCTTTAAAAAAGTAACTTTTAACGAAAACAATAATAAGGGACACTTTTTAAGGTTATATATATATATATATATATATATATATATATATATATATATATATAGAGGAATGATATGCCGCGCGACAAACGCCGCGCGACAGCCTCCGCGACAGCCGACCTCCCTTCATTCATCGTCGCCGTTCGTCGCCGTCCGATCACCGTTGGCCGCAATTTCGGACTCGTTGGAATCACAACTCGACGGCGCACACATTGGCATCGGATTCCGGCCGGATTGTGGGGCGGATCCGAATCTGGCCAGAAACGCGACAGAGGATCTGTTCGGCGCTTTCAGCGGAAATCGGCCGGAATCCGGTCGATCGCCGGAATCGGCCAACAGCGCCTGTTGGGCGATTCCGGCCGAAATCGGCCGGATTCCGGCCGAATCGCGGTCGGAGACCGGCCGCCGGAATCGCCCAACAGAGGCTCTGTCACATTTCTGGCCGGATTTCGGCCGGATTCCGGCCACAATCCGGCGGGAATCCGGATCTGGCCGGAGCGCCGGCGAGTTGGCCTTCCAACGCATCCGGTCCGGCGGCCGTTGGTGGTCGGACGACGTCGAACAGTGGTGGATAAGCAGCGAACGTCGGAGGAGTCGCGGACGGGTGCGCAGGATTTGCGCGCGGATATCAAATTCCTATATATATATATATATATATATATATATATATATATATATATATATATATATATATATATATATATATATTTCAAATGCATGATAACTTTTAGTACTTCTAACTTATTTACCTTGAGCCTTCAAATGGGTCTGTTGCATTGATGTTCATTGTATTAACATTGTCTTCTTCTAGATCTTCAATTTATTGAGAAGTAAAAAGGTGATAACCATTAAATTTTATTGTTAAGTTCATATGTCTATGGTACATGATAGAATCATTTGATTTAAGTGTATAATTTTGAAATTTTAGATTAATATGCCATTCTAATCCTATTAAAGTTTCAGAATTAAAGTCTAAGTAAATTCTTTTTGTTTTCAAGGTTTCAATGATTCCTTAGATATTAATTTTGAAATTATTATTTATGTTATTCATTATTTTTCCTAAGAAGATAATATCTAATTCAATATTATTTTTAAAAAATCTTCATATCCTTTAGCTTGTATCATAATTTTAATATGTTTTATAAAATCTATTATTGTCATGTTAAAATTTGGGCAAATGTAAGTTATGCCTAAGTTGTTGCTTATACCCACTTCTATGAGTCCAATAATAGCCTTCTCTTTATCCGAGAATCTAGAGTCATATAATACAAGTAGAACCTACCGTCTACTCTTTTTTCTAGTTAGTCCTTTTAATCCTAGAACAATTAATCCAAGATGGATATAATTATGTCTCATAGTTAAAAGGGCTTTTACTAATTCGTCTGTCATAAGGTTGTCTTTCTTTTGCTCCATCTGGGAGGTGTAAGGCTTTTGCTCGATAATGTCTAAAAATAGAAGTAGTAAAAGATACTATCCCATGATTATATAGTCTTCTAGGATTAAGTGCATTCAATTATGCATTAGAGAATAGTTCAAGGTTTTTTTTTCTAATTCTATAATTTCTTCTAACTGATGGCTAGAAGTACTATTTCTTATAGTTAATATAGTATCTAGTTAGGAAGTTGTGTTGGATTGTTGTCCTCTTAATGCTCTAGGGGTCCTATAAAGTTTTCTATTTGGGTAGTTCTGGTAAGACTCATTGTGAAAGTGTGGTATAAGTAAGGAAGGAATATGTTTTAGATTGTTTTCTAAGCTTATATTTCCTATAGATAGTTTGCTTAAATCTTTAGTTAAATTTTTTATACTGCCTTTGCACTCTGTTGTTTGGTTCATCTTTTGTATTTGTGTTTCAAGGAGTTAGCAAGTTGTTTTCTAATAGATAAGTCTGTGGTGGAGTAAAGTTAATAATGTTATAATACTGTTGTTCTGTTGAATTAATATTTGTTCTGACTTCTCAATTAAGTTTACTGTGTAGTAGCCATTATTGTTAGTCTTTGAGTACTGTTGTGTATAGTTAAAAGCTTCCTTTAATATGTATTTGATGTGCGTAGGATATATAACTGTCTCTTATACTTTATTCGCACATCTTTTTATTTTTCATGTTGTATTTTATTCTCATTACATCCTTTACCTGTGCATTTGGCATTGTATTCTTTATTTTCTAGTTCGGAGGACTGCTCGTATATTTGTATGTTTCAGGATGAAAAACGGAGTAAAATAGGTGAAATGGATCACTTATTGAAGACATGGCAAGACAGGGTCATGCCTCATAGGCACGGCCGTGTCTATCACCTCTAGAGACCGCGCCTCAATAGCACGGGCGTGCCTTCGAACCAGAGATTCAACTAGCCGAGACCGTGCCCCAAAGGCATGCCCGTGCTATTGAGGGTGACGGGGGCGTGCACACTAGGCAAGACCGTGCCTCTAGAGACCGTCTCCCAGACACGATCGTGTGACGGGGGCGTGCCTGGCTGATTTTAAGGGTATTCCGTGGGGGCCTATAAA
>NC_133864.1:2286920-2310121 GCF_044706935.1 Curcuma longa
TCTACGATCGGGGAGGCTCTAAGAGGGGTGTACTACACTCAGGACTTCCAAATTGACTTGAAAAAATACTTGTTTATTATTAATTATGTATATGTGCTTTATGTTATATTTGTGTTTGTACTTAATTAAACTTGTAAGAAGGCTTCTCCACCTTAGAAGACATTCGGAAAGGAGAACATTAGTGAATAGACGCCTTTCAAACATAGACCTTAGATGTACTAACATCGGAGAGGGGGAGTGCGAGGGGGATTAGAAACCAAGTAAATCGATGTCCTTTTCTCTCTTGCTCTTGTTTAAGTTATTATTATCTACTGCAACTAACTTTTTAGAAAGAACGAACGACGAAACAAAAATAAAATACACAATCGATATTCATCCCCCTCAATCGATCCCATCGTGATCCTACATATGTGTGATATAATCATACTACTTTTTCTCTTTTATACTCGACCCCGGGGTTATACTGTAATGGTAAGAGATGGAATGGATTCCCTAGACAAAGATGATTTGATCCACTTAGGACATATTAGACGTAGAAAGTTTGACAAACTTATGATATTAGATCGTCTGCCATGACCTATCTATACTTCTTGATTTACCCTAGTGGTTGGTGAAAAACTTCTATGGGGCTGAATTGGATAACCTCAAGATTAATCAGATCATAAGAGTAGATACTTGAATTACTAAAAAAAAAATACTACTGTTATACTCCATTAGTAATCTTGAGCAAACTAAAGGTAAGACCTTAATTCACTTCTATTTTTTTCCTTGTGCTACAATATATATATATATATATATATATATATATATATATATATATATATATATATATATATATATATAATTTGTTCTCAAAATAAATAAAATTTAATGTTATTAGATTTGTTATTATAATTATTTATGTCATTATAGAAAATAAAATTCATTTGTTTGTTTTTAATTTTTTTAGAAATTTTCCCTACAAAATCCTTATTATTTTTAACTTTTGTCTCTCAAGTTTTATTTTAAAATAAATTATCCTTAAGACTCTTATTCCTAAAATACCCTAATTCCTCCCTAGTTTATACAAAATTAAATTTAACCAAAAGTGAATTGATTATCAATAAAAAGGAAAAATATCTTATGATTATTTAGAATTTCTAATGCTATTTTTAAAATTATATGATATGTTTCAATCACATATTTTAATTACAACTTAATTAAATGCTAAAAAATAGAAATATTGATGTATAAATCCTAGAAAAGGACCATAAACAACCGTAATAAGCATTAAAGATATTAACTACACCTTTACATCATAAAATTAATATAAGAGATGTAATACACAAATTTTAATTATAATATATTGTTAAAACATACTCATACTATAAAAATTAATATTTAACTAATTATGATATTTGATAAGAGTTTTGGTGAATTTATCGGGCTAATTTTACTTTGATTCTTAATTAAAATTTAATAAAATATTGTGTCAAAGTATTATTTTTTATATCATAAATATTTTTGACATGTTTAAATTTAAATTTTTTATATAATACTTTATGTTCTATGATATTTTAAAAATAAGGCGATTAAAAAATAAATTAATTAAAGTTTCTATAATTATTTTGTTTTCTATAAAAGATTTGGTTTTTATTATTCATGTTTAAAAATTTAAATATAATTTTATTTTGATAATTTTTATTACTTGAAAGAATGGTATTATTTACATTTTAAAATGATTTGGGAGATTATTGAAAATTGTGAAATTTGCCGTGGCCAATTCAACTCGAGGATTGCGTTCGAGGGTTGGATTGAGGTTTCTGGAGGCGTGCGGCGTCGAGAGTGTTTCAGAGAAGCCAAAGGTTTTGGAGATCGATTTGGCGATGGCAGATCCCGATCCTTCGAATCGGCGATGCGGGCTCTCTGGGGCCTCTCTCAAAGGAGATGGTTAGTGTTAATTCATTCTTCTAGATCTTTGTGTTCATGTTGTGCGAGTCTTTAAATGACTGTGCTTCTTTCTTTTTACATAAATTATTCGATATGTTGATTCTGTGTTGCGTTTGATGGAAGGAAACTAGCCGTTGGGTGCCACAAGGAGAGTTGATACAAAATTTGCAGCATCAAGTAAGTCACCTAAAGAAGCAGCAGCAGCAGCCTCAAGAAACTCCTTCAAAAGAGCTTGAAACAACAATTGAGCAACTAACAAAGAGGCTTTCTGGCTTAAATTTGGGAGGAGAAGCTATTATTCCAAAGAAGAAAGGCTCTATCCTGATTTATAAAAATCCTTCTGACATCTTAGAGGCAGAGAAGCAAGAAGTTAAAATGACTTCTCGACCACCAGCAGTTTCTACTACCACAACACAAGTCCCAGCAGCTGAAGACCAAATCAGAGATTACAGGCAGAATCAACGAAGAATATATAATTTGCAGAGAAGAATAATTCCAAGTCAAAGGCGTTTTAGAAGGACGATTGAGAGTCAATTAGATCCGGAAGCTCAGCTTGAAATTTCCAGATCTAGAAGGGCAACAATGGTACCAGTAGAAATTCTCTATTCTGCAGGGTACAGACCAACTCAGCACCGAGTATATCAACACTACTCGGAAGAAGATATATTATGTGTGGAGGATGGACAAGTGGATCTTCCACTTGTTACTACACAGAGCCATAGAGCTCTTCGTGAGGCAGGTTTTCACCACATTCATGTGGGCCTCTTAATGGTAAGAGTTTATACTCTCCACAGACGAGATGCAAGAACTATGGCCTTGGTTGTCCTGCGAGATACCAGATGGCGAGGAGACCGTGCTATTATAGCAACAATGGAGATGGATCTTTCTCGTGGAACTCAAATGACTTATGTTATACCTGATCTTATGATAAGTATTGATGATTTTTCTAATCACCTTGAATTATCAATACAAACTCATGGGTATAATGATTGGCAGGGAGGCACCAATAATCTATTAATTACTCGTATGATGTTGGGTAGGCTGGCAAATACTAATTTCACAAATTTTTCATATAATGTTCAGCATGTTGCAGATTAATTGGCCAGCAGAGGAGTAATTGCCCTACCTGGAAACCGATTTTCCACTGAAGAATTACAAAATCAAAGATGGATCTTGAGACCGACTATCAGAAGAAATCCAATGGGCCCAACAAGAGTTTAGTCCCGATCTCTTATGGATGGGAGTGTATCTTTACAGTTTGAAGGATACACAGCAGTCCCTGAGCAACAACCACATCAAGTCAATGAACATGATGAAGAAATTCACTCACCTGAGCAAGAAATCTTAGCAGTCCTGACAATTGAAGAAGCTCTACCTATAGTAGAGTTTAAAAGATTAAGTCCAAACTCAGTTATACCAACAAGGGCGACTGAAGGAGCTGCAGGATATGATCTCCATATTATTGCTAATGTTGAAATTAATGCAGGTGATAGGGATCTGTTAGGCACAGGACTGGCTATGGCTATCCCTGAAGGATATTATGGGAGGATTGCCCCAAGATCCGGCGTTGCCTGGAAGAAGGGTATCCATATTGGGGCAGGAGTCATTGATAGTGATTATCGAGGGGAAATTAAAATTTTAGTCTTTAATCTAACATTTGAACCTGTTTCTTTTAAAAGGGGCGAAGCAATTGCTCAAATAATTTTTACAAAGATTGTTGTACCACCACTGATGCAGGTTCCAAACTTGCCTGACACACGAAGAGGAACTCGTGGATTTGGATCCACATCTGTGGCAAACCAAGCTTCTACGAGTAAGACATCCGTTGGAACATCAGAGTGGACTACATTAATGCAAAATCTATGCCCACCGGAACAACCAGAAGAAGCAATCCCCTTTTCTGAACCAGATGAGTATGATCAGTTATTAATGAAGTGGATTAGTAAGGAGCATATGTTGGCTATCAATCATCAGGAAGGCCAATCTCAAAGAAAGGATATTTGGGATACTTTGGGACCCCCAAGTGGTAAATACGATTATATGGTCAAATATAATCCTCCGGAATATATTGATTATGTTCCAGCAATAAAGCCAAGTTGGGGTGATGAAGATGAAGAAGCCGATTCTGTTATAAAGCCAAGGCAACTTTGTTATGGTTGGATCAGTGAAGATGAAACAGAAGAAACAATGGCTTTTCTCAACGGTGATGATCCCATTTATGATACAGATATAGAAGAATGGGTCAACCCATTCTCCACGGAAGGTGGTGGGTATGATTCATCCGATTCTTATTTTTCTGTTGATACTAATTTCCAACAGGATGAGGAGATTCAACTGGCTCACCTTGAGCTAGACCTACCAACGGATTACCTAGTCCAGATGGAGGCCACAAATTCAGAGGGTTCTAGCATCCACAACATCATCAGCAGCATATAATCCACCAGAAGATTCTATGATGAGGCCTCCCAATATGCTCCAGCAACTGAAAGACCAACTACTTTTAATCCGTATGGGAATATGTCATATATGGGAGCTAAACTTGGGAAGATCCAAGGGGCTTATAATACAGAACAATGGACACTTCCTGGAAACATGAAACTTAACTCGAAACAACTCAACAGATCAAACATCGAAACTTAACTCAAAACAACTCGAGTTTGATCAATCAAGCTTAGTCAACCTTAACCAGAAGTCGATTGCACCAACATTGACGTCTTCGGCTAAGAGATGAGAAGTTGTCAATGTTGACAAGAGTCCACAAATGTCACCATTAAAACTTATCACATTTGGAAGGGTAATCAACTCATGGAGCAACTGCATCCCAAAAGCCAATGTCGTGGAGAAGATGGCAACCTCTATTGTTGCATCCTAGATCACATCTAGAGCAAGAAGAGCACCCCACACACGCATCCATCATGGTATAAGATTTGCAACCTCCTTTCCACTATTGCATACTTGAGTCAGAGAAATCAACAGAAGGAGTAAGAGAAAGGATAAAAAAAAATGATGTCTCCCTAACACAACCAAGAGAATAATTTTAAAAAAAAACCGCCTTCGGAAGCGTCACCCGACCTCAGCAACACCTCCGGAGGGGTCGCGTGGCAACACCTCAACGACGCCACGGAGGCGTCGCGCGGACCCGGCGACGCCTCCGCGCACGGGTTGTGCACGACCGTCGGGCGCGTGGCCAGTCACAGATTTTGGTTTTATTTTTTTTTAACTTAGGTTTAATTAAGATTTTAATAATCAATTTCTAATTATAGTTGGGGATAATTTAAATAAGCTTTATTAAAATTCATAAAATTATCTTATTATTTTTAAAAAAATATTTTATTTTTTATTTTTAAATATTTAGATTAAAATTTTATTTTAGTTAATATATTTTATATTTTAAAAATACCGAAACTATACGGCACGGTACGATACAATACCAAAACTGTATTGTTCCGATCCGGGACCGAAACCTCGACACGGCTCGATATTTTAAACCTTAATTACCGCTACAATTTACATGAGTATATTAGGACTCATGATAAACCCTAAACAAGAAGTTTATTGAGGGATTAAATCCAACACACTAATAACCCTATTATTTCTCATACAATAATTATTAAGTGAATATTTCATAGCTTGACGGCCAAGCTCTATGGGCGTAGACTCTTCAATGAAGAAGACTTTAGTGAGCTAATTTTCTAGTTGTTAATGAGTAATATAACTGTCTAGAATTTAGATAAAGCTGTGGCATTACATATACCTTCTAGGAAGGTAAAACTGGATAGCGAGCAATGATCTTCAATAGAAAATTTAAGTGCAATTATACTGCTAGCTTGTATTCTAGAATACTAATGAAATTAGCTAGGTTAAATACTAGCAAAGAGATACCTAAGTAGCAGATTGACTCAATTTGAGGAACCTCAATAAATCCTCTAATTAAAATTTTAGTACTTCTTTAACTAGTACAGTGTATTTGTATGTTTATCTGCTGCTTTATAATCTTATTATGTATTATTCCCAATATGCTTAATTCACTAATCAATCTGCCCACACACAATTCACTACCTCCCTCTAATCTACCATATCATTCGTTTAATATGTATGATTATAAAAGGGCAACCCAGTGCACAAAGCTCCCAGTAATGCAAGATTCCAGGGAAGAATCTATTGTATGCAACTTTATCCTGCATTGTAAAAGGTTGTTTCCACAACTCGAACCCGTGACCACCAAGTCACACGGTAGCAACTTTATCATTGCACCAAGGCTCCCCAATATGTATGATTATATTATACAAATAATATGTATGATTATATTATACAAATAAAAATAGATTTGCCCATGATTATATTATTCAAAGAAAATTAGATTTAGACTTATAGAGCAACATTAAGTTTTCAAATTTTCACAAGTATGCATACTCATCTTTCTCAAACAATTTTTAGTAGTTAAAGAGTCGGGATAAGCTCTAACAAACAGGGATCACAAGAAAATGTAGAAGATTAAACCAATATATTTTTGTGCCTTTGATTTTAACTTAAAATATCAGAAGGCAACAATTACACATAGGATGTTGAACCACAGGAATAACTAGACACTTGCAACAATTACACAGAATAGGATGTTGAACCACAGGAATAACTAGACACTTCAGCTATCAAACATTTAGAATAATAAGAGGAAATGATATTCAATTCACAATACTGCCTATAATCACTGAAATATTTCTTCACCTGGATGAAAATAAACAATCTCGTTTGGTTTGTGAGATGCAAGATGAGAGATTAGAATCATCTAGCCAAGATGTATCCATTTCATCTTTTAACATTCTGCCCTGCAACCATTTACTATTCAAATAACTCAACGATGTCAAATCAAAACCCAAACCTAATAACTTAAATAACAGCTAAATTGTTGGCACTTAAGATGCACATGACCTGAAAAAATATAGAGAGAAAATAAGTTTTAATCTCCCACATGTGAAAATTTAAAAACTGAACAGAGAAACCAATATAGGATTCTGTTAGTTGAAAATTCCATTTGCAGCACCTCATCTTATTTATTAATTTTAAATATAGGGTATCATTGTGAATAATCATACCTAATGAAATTGACAGCAAAAGGAAAAACAAAGAACAAGTCGACAAAAATTACTTGGGTTAGATTACACATGAAGTTGCAACTTGAATCAAAATTACATAGCAGCAAAATAAGTGATCAATGTAAGGAAATTCAATTTTTAATCAAGAAAACAAAAATATAAGGCAGCTTATGAATTGTGCAAATTATGAGAACGCATAGGAGATCATTAGTTATATAGCAGATCAAGAAGTGTCTGACACTCAAAATAACCAAATGTTTGGCGAGAATTCTAACAAGTTCAGATGTCCCCTTAGACCTTGGTAAGCTAACACCCAGTCTAGTCCCACTTGGAGACTTGTGGGCTAACAAGGTGATCTAGAAGCCCAAATGAAAGTTATTAACTTGATAAATAGCACTTTGAATATATGATTAGACATTTAGACCTAACAAATTATAGGTTAATTCAATCATATGTGTGGTTCATTATACCTTGGAATTGATGTGCAGTAGTATAGTGCAGTAAGGTGTTTGAAAAGGGCTCCTATGAGATGGTAGAGTCATGGTTGGGTTTCACATGCCATCAAATAAGGGAAGATTCAGGTCATGAGTTGGACTTTGGAGCCATGGGTGGGTCTCACATGTCACCAAACTAGGGATCATTTTAGGTCACAAGTTAGACTTTGGGTCTTGACGAGATGTCTAAGCTTTAAGTGAGGGAGATTATAAATTCTAATTTTCTCGCTTAAGGATTGTGGACTAATAAAGGGAGTTTATAAGATTTAACAAGTTGACCATGACTTGGTCTTAAGTCTCTTGTATTAGTTTTCAAGCCAAACAAATTAACAGGTTGGTCCTTACATTTGGAACCATTATAATCAATCTTCAACTTCTAAAAAGTCTGAAAAACCAAGACTGACTGGAACTATTTATCAACAAAAAACATTTCAATTGTAAGTCTTCACTGTTGAATATTTGAATTAACAAGATTCACAATCTCAAACATCTTATTGCGTGTTTCATTTGGCAAACACATAAAAACAGGCTTACTAGAGAGATCTTCCTAGTTAAAACTGTAACCTTTACTTCTCTTTCCCTTGGAATTAGAAATTCTCTCTTAGGGAAGAGGAAGGTTAAAACCATACATGAATCAATTAACACAAGTTCATTCATATGTATAGGAACGCAAACAAAAAAGAAATAGGAAAAAATAAAGAACGGGAGAAGAAGGGACGTCAGGGAGACTCATCCCTTAGACCAAAGAGATTATTTTATACACCCAAATGAAGACTTCAAAAACTCCCGTGGTCTTTTGGAGACAATTATGTTGTGTTCAATCCAAATCAACCACACCAAGCCCAATGGTTAAGTAGTGTCTTGAGCTTTCTAATAATTCATAAAATAAGGATGGAGTGGATGGAAGTAGTTGTAGCCAACTAGGGGTGAAAATGAATTGAGTCGGCTCGTGAGCTTTTCAAGCCAACTCAAAAATATTTGATTCGTATTCAAAATTATCAAATTCGAGCCGAACTTGAACATGTTCGATAATTTTTCGAGTCAAATTCAACCCCATAATATTCATGAGCCGCTCGTAAGCTTTTATTTAATATTTTCAAATTAAGGTTTGATGGTTCAAATATGCTCAATTAAGATTTAAATAACTCAAATGGAACTTGAGAGTCATTTTGAGCTATAGTTCGATTCTACTTAAATCCAGGTTTCAACAACTCGAACCGAACTCAGAGCTTGAATTTCATTTCGAACACAACTCAAGCCAAAATTATTTGCATTTTCAAACTTCAAATCGAATTCAAATATCGAACAGTTTTCAAGCTCAAACTTGAATATCAATATTTTTATACTATTCGGCTCAATTTGGTTCATTTGCACTCCTATAGTCAACCATATGATATGCGTTCACATTGTAGTGGGTGACCACATATTAATCTAGTGCAAGTACTTCTTGGTACATAGCAAAGATGTCAAAGGAGCTAGGTCACCCATGACATTAAGGGTTCAAGGTTTTGGGTCTTGCCCATCCTAGCCCAACGACAACCAAGTCAGACCCTGTTAGGCTTGGCATTATGCGGGTCTTTGTCTAGCATGAGGGTCATAGCCTGTGGTCTTGGGTCGGTCCACTCGAAACATGTCATGCTCGGCCTAACCCACAAGCCAAGTTCGGGCCCTCCATTTTATTTTAATTAATATTAGTATTACCTTGTTGAACAACCATGATTTGCCAAATATAATCTCATTGGGGCTACTAAGAAATCTAGGCAAAATCTTAAAGCTAATTTAGACTAACATGGAAACACATCTATTGAAAATTAGCTTAAAATGAGAAGTTAGGAAAAACATATTCTTAAAGACTTTGATAATGAACTAGACTACAAGTTTGTAAGGCTACAATAATTGTATCCAAGTGTAGCAAAATGTAAAGTGTGATTTGAAAAATAATGTAGCAGAGTATATGTTACAATTTGAAAACTCATGAAGTTGTTAAAATAATGGCAACCAATTTAGGTTGACCCTTTGATTCATTCAGACTTAAATGAAATTTTCAAAAGAAATACAACCTATTTCATTTACTTCAGTAAGGATATTTATTAAAAAGCCAAAAGAACCAAATACAACCTTGAGTGTGAAAATTTTAAAGATTGATAATTATTCTACATCTAAAACACTGCAGACTAAAAGCAGACAACCTTGAAAAAGAAGTAAATTATCGAAAGCTAACATCTAATAAATAACAACCAAAGCTCTCACATTACCTAAAATTTATAAACTTGTAATTGAATTACAAGACATGAAGATGTTACTGATGATTTGAACTTAAATGACTATTGATAATCTAACAGTAAAAGATTCCTCTGATGAATTGTCCATAAGAAAGTCTTTTGATGATAGCTTAAGTGAGCCCCTTGGAAGAATCTCTTGTTAATTTGTTCCCTCCAAATTAAGTTCAACATGCTACTACTCAGAACTTAGCTAACAAAATACAACATTATTGTTTTATCCTAAAAGATCAAAAGATAAATCCAAACAGAATAAAACAACAATAATGCATGCATAATGTCAATTTTAAAATTTAGTTGGTATGTATATTTATAATTGTTCATGACCCAATAACTCATCATCCTAGAGAGTTAATTTTCTTATACTTTTATCCACCACATTAAAAGTTTTAATGTGTGCATAGAATGGCAAATGTAGATACTAGTAAAGAAATTGTATAGAGTAATAACGATTATTATAAATAGTCAATAGTGCAATAGACTAGTTTCTTACACGAATCTAAATTGTCTCATAGTTCCCTTAAAGCAATCACCACTATTCATTACTATGGGAGACATCAGTTCTAATGTTTGCTTATTTGACAACATTATGTGACACAAATAAATAATTCCAAGGCTTTCCTCTTACCTGAACTTTGTTACTTGGGAATAGGTGATCTTGCATTTGATAAACGTGGGTTTCTCAATCCTAGTCCACATGCTTTGTGAACTTGTTGATGCTTAAAAGGAAAGGGTTACCTATAAGGTACTATGGTACAAAAAGAAAGCTATTCACCAAGGAATTAAATTTTTCCATTCAACACTAGCAAAATATTTCATTCCATCCGCCGACTGACACACGAGAAGGTACGAGACATCAACTCTGTCGTCAAAATCACTTGCCACCTTCCTTCTCCACAAGTTACAAAGGAACTAAGGCTCTACGTACACGATATGCCTCTTCCTTTGCCTAGTCTACCTCATCTACTCGTTCTCCTATGCCTCCTCCTCTTCCATTGTCGGTCCTCTTCCTTTGCCTCCTTCGCCTTTGTCGCCATCAATCCTCTTCCTCCGTCGCCTCCTCCTTTGGCCTCCGCCATTGTCAATCCTCTTCCATTGTCTCCTCCTCCTTTATTATAGGTCCTCTTATTTGTCCTCCTCCATCACCGTCGATCCTTTAGCTCCGCCTTCTCCTCTGTTGGTCTTCTTCCTCTGCCACAACCTCCTCAAAGCAATCGAGACCTAATCAAAACAAAAAAAATACTATTTTGAAGCAATATCATTCCATAATCAATCAAAACTTCAAATTGGGTCAAAACTTTAAACCTTGTTGTTCACTATGATAGTTTTGCTCATAAGTCGTAAATGAGAAATATCTAGCTATACCCTTCTAACAAGAGACCAAACATTGGTCTTGTTGGTCAGATGCAACCAATTTCGTCTTCTAAGTTGGCAAATTTTAAGGGGAGGACGTATCTAGTTTTGGTGTTCTAATGTTATTTGAAAAGCAAAAATGGTGGAGAAAGATTTTCTTCAAAAATATTCTACTATTTGAATAGTTAATCTTTTGGCTCACAAAATACTCAAGTAGTAATGATACAATGCAAGTTATTAAGACTTTAATATAGAATCGATGGAGCGCACTAGGGGGTGAATAGCGCGTGCTTCATTTTTTGTTCGTTTTCGTTCGTTCGTTCTATCAGAGACAACTTAGCAGCGGATATTAGAAAACAATGCAAGGGGCTCACGGATTTACTTGGTTCCTAACCCCCCCAAGGTTAATACATCCAAGACCTATACAGGAGGCGCACGTCCACTAGTAGTCTCCTTTCTGAACCTTGTTCGGAGGCAGAGAAACATGTCTTACAGTCCAAAATAATAATAGAAATAAATGCAAACACATAAGACTTAAAAGAATAACCAAACACTTGTGTCGAAACCGATCTGGAAGTCATGAACACCGCGCACTCCTCCTGGAACTTCTCCGGTTGCACGAGTCTTGCCCCATTCACGTTCAGCAACACCACATGATGGAGAGAATGGCGTAGAGAGATGATTCCTTATAGTGCACATTCAACCTCCTTATATAGAGTCTATCGGGCACCTGGATCCTTATCTGGACGGCTGGATAAGATCTGATCCGATCCGATCTCTTCGGACTCTATCCGAGTTGATTTTTCTGGATCCGGGCGCCTAGAACAGATAGGGGCACCTGGACCATCTAGGCACCTGGAACAACATTAGGTCGCTTGGATCCAGTCAACTCGGGTTTGGCCTGAGTTGACCCCGAACTTGGTTCGGCTGTTTCTGTGTGTTCCTCTATGCTTCCTTCGTCTTGCTTCCAGCTCCTGGTTCTTGCAAGATAAGCATATAAACACACAAACAACCTAAGCCTACCTGTAGTTGTCTAACCAACTAGGCTTACCTAAGCCTTACCCTGTAGGTCTAACCTACTGGCTTACCCGTGCCTAACTCTCTGTTAGGACTAGTCACTTCCATAGGTAGACTTCCCACCTGTCAAATATCCAATTTGAATTTTCCCTTGCCTAACCTCCAGTTAGGACTAGTCACTTCCCTAGATAGACTTCGCACCTACCAAACATCCAGTTTGGACTTTCCCTTGCCTAACCTCCAATTAGGACTAGTCACTTCCCTAGGTAGACTTCTCACCTGTCAAACATCCAGTTTGGACTTTCCCTTAGCCTTAATCCTCGGCCCCCAAGATTTCCACTGCTAGACATCTAATCCACCTGACCTGCCTAGACTTCCACTGCTAGACATCTGGTCCACCTAATCTGCCTAGACTTCCACCTGGTGCACTTGATCAGCCAAGTTTTCCCTATCTAATCCTTCAGATCAGGACTTCCTCTTCCTAACCTCCAACTAGGACTTTCCCTACCTAGCCTCCAACTAGGACTTCTCCTTGCCTAACCTAATCGACTAGGACTTCTCGCTAGTCTTCTGATCAAACTAACCTGACTAAACTTCAGTCACATCCAAACATTAAGTCATATTTGGATCAACCCTTGATCAAACAGACCAGACCTAGGTGTATTGTCAAACATCGAAACTCTAAGGCCAGACCTAGTGCTCTTTGCACCAACATTTAATTTTGTCTTGTTGGTAAAAGAAAGTGTATTTTCCTAAGTACCTCTTTAGGTAATGATTACAAGTAATGTCAACGAGGTGTTGAACTACCAACTTAAGGTGGCAATTCATGTCGTGCTTATTGTATCATAAATGGATTATATCATTCAAGTCAATGAAAAAAATATATGAGATATTATTTAAATAATTTATTATTTTTGAAAAAAGATAAGGTGTAAGATTTACTAAGCCTCTAAATAATAAAATTATACAACAATAACAATCAAACCTTATCTCACTAGGTGAGGTCGGTTATATAGATCCTTCTACGTCATTGAGCTCTATCCCCTACTATATCACCATCTATATTTAAATAAATTTTATCTTATTTTATTGTTGTAACGACCTGAGGAGATCTAAAGAGTTGTAAAGGTTTCTCCGCCTTCGAGGTTTTCGAGAAGGAGAAGATTCATAGTGCATCGGGTGTGTGCGTGCGTGTGGATCCTTGGATTAGTCACCTCTGCGGAGGTGGAGACCAAGTAAACAAACCGGGTTAGCGTTGATCTCTTTCTTTCTCTTTTATATTTTTGCTTTCGCTAATTTCTGTGCAGAGAAAGAACAAGAAAAATCGAGAAACGCTATTCACCCCCCCTCTAGCGAACCAAGCGATCCTAACACATCTAACGACTAAGATAAGGATTGAAGGACGAAAAAAAACTAAAAGAAAGCAAGACCCTCTCTCTTGACTTAGAAAAGGCTTTAAGCTATCATAATTAAAATAAAGTACACATGTACATCTACAAACTAAGAACTAATAAGGAAATTACTAAAAAATAGCTACTTATAGACACTTGAGCAAACTTGAACACACTCTTAGCACACTTAGCTCACAAGCTTATACAATCACTCATACTTGTAAGAGGAGATCAGATAAGATGCCCTTACCTCTTCTTGAGAGGGGGTATATATAGATGGCATGAAGGTCTTCTTTTCTTGAGGAAGTTTTATGAGCTTGCATGCCCACTGAGAAAGTTAGTGGAGTCTTGTTTGGAAAAAGATAGTGGAATCGAAGTCATTTGTTCTTATGTTTACTAGTAGTGGAGCATTGAAGTAAAATAGTGCATCATGACATAAGTTCTTACGTCATCCTTCCATCGTATTATCTAGATTATGTTCTCCAACAGAGTCCAATGAAGGGGCTCTGGATGGGCTGATATGTCTAGGAGAAAGTTCGCTGTAGTTTCAGGCTAAGAATGCATTAGCTATGTGGACAGAGCTAGCTAATCTTTTGGAGGCCCAATAGTCATGCTTCTTTTTGTATTTTAAACATAGGGCTTCATGTTGAGTTGTATGCAAAAAGGAAAAAAATTTGACTCTCATATATTTGTTGGTGTAGGGAGCACCAAAATCAAACTTATGTTTTGATATTGGAAAAGGTTTAAGGTTAAGTATTATTTGTGAACTGATGAACTGATCTAAGCGTGCAGGTAGCACAACAGGCAAGTCCTAATTGGAGGCTAGGTAAAAGAAGTCTTAGTTGGAGGCTAGGCAAGACAAGTCCTAATTGGAGGCTAGACAAGAAAGTCCTAGTCGAAAGGACTAAGCAGAAGTTTTGACAGATCAAGGATACCAAGTGGAGGGACTTGATAGGGTCCGGAGGACCAAGATCGAGTCAGACCAAAGACTGGGAGTCAGAGGATCAGATGTTGAGCAGGAAGTCCAAGCAAGTTTGGAAGATCGAATATTTGGCAGACAAGTAAAATCTCCTAAGAGGAGTAGGAGAGGATGCATTTCTGTGAAAGGGAATAGTAGGTGTCGGTCTGACTTAGGATTTCACTGGACATCCAAAGTCAAGACGAGATAGTTATAAAATTATCAAGACTAATTTCTTGCATTTTACTTGTATTCTTTTAACTCTGTGATGTAAGAAATTTAGCTCAAAGAAAAATCAGAAAAAGAGTTTCCAAGCGCCCCTATTGGATCTGGGCACCCCTATTGGATTCGGGCGCCTAGATAGTCCGAGTGACCCTATCTAATCTAGGTGATCGAATAAGAGTACTTCGAGCCAGTAAAGCAGATGAGGTGGTAAGAGCAGATTGCTCAGGACATCTCACCCTCTAGGTGCCCGAAAATAATCTCAGTGCTCGAGAATGGATAAGTCGCGATCGGATATTAATCATAAACACTACGCCAGCTCCTGCTAGGTCAGCAGTTCAGGCGCTCAAAAGCATTTCAAGTGCCCAGAGATGAACAGAATCACGTTGATCATGGGATTGAATCGGGTCAAATCAGATTAGGCTGGGGGCATCTGGAATGACTAATAAAAGAGGGTCTCAACCAATAGATTTTGATTCTACGCTCCGATGACTTTGATTCTATGCCATTGTGCTCTAAAAGAGGGTCTCAACTAATAAATCGGGTCAAATCAGCTCCTACTTCCATTGTGCTCTAAAATTTTGATTCTGCGCCAAATTACTGCTCCGATGACTTTGCTCAAATCGTAAATCTTTTGTTGATAGATTTTAACTCTCTTCTTGTATTTTTGTGCTTTATTTTGTAAGGGACTGGTAAACTTATTACCGGTTCCATTCTTTGTAAAAGACGAAACCTCCTTTTTAAGAAGGAAGATACTAGTGGATTGCCCATCGAAAGCGGTCAATGACTACGGGCCTGGAGTAGCAGTCACAGACTGTGAACCAAATAAAAAGAGAATGAATCTTTTTCTTGTGTATTTCTATTTTCTGTTGTGTCTCTAAAATGTGAAAAAGTGATAAGTGCTATTCACCCCTAGCGCAGTTTCGATCCTATAATTCGTATCAGAGCAGGGGTGCTCTGAATTGGTGCAACCACTATTCGAGCATTATCTTTTTGTCGTCTTATTTTTTTGTTCATTTTTTCTCTTTTCCCGCACTACTAATCCAAGACCATGTCTTGGAATATTTTTGCCTCATTGTTTTTTGTGTGTAAGATTTTTTTTTAAATGGACTATCAAGAAGGCTACAACACAACCTAACCTCCCCTCTTCTTTAGGGAAGACTTTGGATACTAGAAGGGTTAGATGGAGTTCTGTTGGTGCAAGAAGTACTAGATCTTGCCTAGAGTTTTGATATTTGACAATATAGTCTGGTCAGTTTGACCAAAGGGTTGATCCAAACAGGACCTGATATTTGGATGTGAGTGAGAAGTCTAGTCAGGACCAGATGACTAGCGAGAAGTCCTAGTTGGTTAGACTAGGCAGTGAAAGTCCTGATCTGGAAGATTGGGCAAGGGAAGTCTTGATGAGTGAAGCTAGGCAAGGAAAAGTCCTAGTTGTAGGCTAGACAAAGGGAAGTCCTAGTTTGGAGGATCAAACAAAAGTCTTAGCAAGGTCAAGTGCACCAGGTGCAAGTCCATGCAGTGTCAGGAGGACCGGGAAGCATGGCCAAAGTCCAATCGGGTACGGTCAGGAGGACCAGAGGGTTAGTAAAGTCTGGGTGGTCTAGAGGACCGAGCGCAGCAGAAAATTCCTAGGGGCCAAGGACAAAGCTAAGCGGGAAGTCCAACAAGTTTGAAGGACTTGCTGGCAAAATTTCTCCCGAGTGGAGTGTGTAAAGGCGCGTTCCTGAAATGGAACAGTAGGCATCAGACTAACCCAGGATTTCGATAGAAATTCGAAGTTAGACTCACAAGGTGAAGTTAGACCCACAGGGTGAGGTTTAGATAGCTTTGTTTGTTTGTATGCTTGTCTTGCAAGAACTAGGAGCTGGAAGCAAGATGGAGAAAGTAGAAGTAAAGCAAACAAAAGCAGCTGAATCAAGTCTGAGATCAACTCAGGTCAAACCCGAGTCAACTCATTTCGACGACTTGAGATTGGCTCCACTCGACCTGAGAACCAGATAGCGCAGCAGAAGGCAAAGCTTATCGGCATGCTCCATGTCAGCTTCGAGTCGACCTGAGTAGGGACTTGAGTCGACCTGAAGGCGAAGTCAGCGCGGAGAAAGAGGATCGCTGCCTAGGTGGGGTCGACCTGAGATTGGCTAGAGTCAACCTAACCGTACTATAAAAGAAGGACGGACGTGCATAACCAGGACAATGAAAATATAAGTTCTCTCTAACTGGTGGTGCTTCTGAACGCGAACGGGGCCAGACGCTTACAACCGAGAAAGATCTAGGAGGAGTGCAACGCGCTCAGGACTTCCAGAACGGCATCAAGTGTTTGTCTTTATTTTCTTATTGTTCAGTTTATCTTTATTGTTATTTATTTATATTTGGACTGTAAGACGGGTTTCTCCGCCTCTGAACAACGTTCGAAAAGGAGACCACTAGTGGACGGGCGCCTCTCGTACATAAGCCTTGGATGTACTAACCCTGGGGGGTTAAGAACCAAGTAAATCCGTGAGTCCCCTGTGTTATTTGCTAATTCCGCTGTTTAAGTACTTTGATAGAAACGAATGAACAAAAAGTGACAACGTGTTATTCCCCCCTCTAGTGCGTTACACGATCCTACAAGTTCCACTTAAAAATTCAAGTGGATATATTGATCATCATCCAAACTGAGTTCACACTCCCGACCGACAAATAAGGAATCCCACAACCTTGCAAAAGTGGGACAACGCCACCAAACGAAAAATAGAAGTAGATGCTAAGGCTACCCAGACTCTACAGTGCGGCCTAATCAAGGAGGAACTCAACTGGGTAGGCCCCATCATAAACGCAAAGGACTTGTGGGACAAGTTAATCTAATTACATGAAGGGACATTCGATAAAAAAGTAAATAAAAGAGATTTAATTTTAAATAAATTATATAATATCAAGATGCATGAAGGATAGTCTGTATAGGATCGTGTACGCACTAGAGGGGGTGAATAGTGCGTCGTCGCTTTTTCGAATTCATTCATTTTCTGACAAAATACTTAGCAGCGAATATTAAAAATAAATGCAAGGACACGCGGGATTTACTTGGTTCCTAACCCCCCAGGGTTGTACGTCCAAGGCCTAATTCGGGAGGCGCCCGTCCACTAGTGGTCTCCTTTCCGTGACTTAGTCTGCTCGGCTAAGGTATATCATCTCATGAACAACGCGCAGATCATAATAAACATGTTCTAAGTTGTATCGTATAAAACTTAAAACGAGTATGCTTTCGCAAGTGGCTCTGATACCACTATTGGAATCTGCATGCGCCTAAAAATAATTTTAGCCTCATAAAACGCACCGAAAAAGGATCCCTCCAGAAGATCCATGTGAAACCATATTCGTTTTACCGATTCTATCTAATGGAATCGAGGTTACCTTCGATGCGAGCCCTTCGCAATCCCGACAGCAACTCTTACCTCCAAAGGTTGACGGATCTCAGCACGATCAGTGTGTTCGCGCCTTCACGGTATCCACACGAACACTGAGATAGAGAAGAACTAGATCATGGTGCTAGCCACAATACTAGGTTCGGCCAAGGTAGAAGAGAAGAGGAAGAAGATCAATCGTCCTTCTCTCAAGAGCCTCTCATCTCTTTTTATATTCAAGTATGGAATACGAAGGATTTTTGGCTCTTGGGATTCCATGAAATTAATACATTTAATATTCTCATGCATGCCATGCATGATGATCATGCAACCCTTTTAATGATGCTCATGCAACCCTCTTAATGATGAGAGAGAGAATTAATACCCTATTAATTTCATGCATGTTGATCATGTAACCCTCTTGATGGATTTGATTTGATTTGAGTCCAATTCGAGTCTCACTCAATCCAAATTGGCACTAAGGGCTGACACTAATAGCCTCTTCATCTTCTGAAACGGAAGCTTCATCTATCAGAAGCTTCATTAAGAGAGGCTGTCGTTGATGAAACGAAGGGGCAAAACCACTCCTTCGTCTTCCTGATTTTTACTATATAAGACGTCCAAGATCCATGGGAAAAGAGAGAGAAAAAAAAACGAAGAAGCATCTTTCGAGGGGTTTTGGTTTGTGAAGAACCTGAGGAGGTCCGGTGGTGATCTTCTTGAAACGACGGCAGCTTCTTCTTCTTCGACAAGGATGCATCCATCTCATGGTCATCTTGAACTGTGTCAAGATGAGAGGTTTGATGAACTTCATGCTCCTCCAAGTCATTATTGTCTTCATCATCCCCATCAATTTCTTATCCCTCATCCCTTAACATATTTTCATCAATGGATTCATCGACTTCCTAGCTCCCACTATATTCGGTGCCCTCCTCCATATAATGATCGACTGATCTCGCACCCTGCCTCAACGCATGAAGTCGCTGGAACAAACTTTGAGTGTAACTGAAGGGAATAAAGTGACTCTTCATCTTCTTTTTCATCTTATCCCAATCAATGATCTTGATTTTGCCCTGTCTATCATGTGATCGTCACAACTACTCCCACCACGTTAATGCTTGATTGGTAAGTTTGATGATGACCAGTTTGACTTTCACACGATCGAGCACTTCCTCATAATAAAATATCTTCTCCACTTTCATAAGTCTATCAATAAATTCCTCAGTCTATAACGTATCAGAAAACTCAAAAAGATCAATTAAAAATCTGATATCTCCATATTGTTTTTCGACCATGACTTTTGCAATTGTGATAGGAGCTTTAAAAAGTGGAATCAGAATTAAAATAAGGGAACTTACACCCTTGAAGATCTTGCACCATCAGATGGTGAGTTAATTTTGCGACTTATCTCTGTAGATTTTCAAGCATCTCGTCTTAGGTGTTATAATCACGGTGCAAGACTTCTTCAGTCGAAACATACCTATCACGATCACGATCACGATGATCATCCATGTGATCTAAAGGCTTTAATACTAACTAACGCTAGACATAATATTATCCTGTAAATTGGTTCGAATACGAACATCCAAAAAAATCTTCTAAAAGTTGTTAATTTGGAAGAATACCATAAAATAGGAAAAAATAAATAGCACAATTGAAAATATTATTCATCCAAAAATTAACTCTAATTTCAATTAAATAATTATTTAAATAGTTTAAAACCCCTAAGGATGTAAAGAAAACTAAACTAACCCTAAAATAACAAAAATTATAGATTTGATTTAGTTTAGCTTGATTATCTTATCAAACTACTTGAACACAATAAAACTTGACTCGAATTAACTTGTTTACAACTTTATTTACTAGGTATAAATAAAGTAATTCAAGAAAGTTTGAGGTGCTTATCATATACTTATCTTTACGATAGCAACTTACCTTGTTTACCTTTAGAAAACATCATAAAATTTATTTTTATTGTACTTGGCCTTTGGCAACTCACCTCTTTAGCAAAAGGTAGAATCCACCACTCCAACAGTCTCACACGGTCGGCTTCATGACTATCTATAAGGAGGTAAATCGAGAAGCTGCAGTTAGCTACGACGGAGGAGGACATTACCTCAATTTCGCCGAGATTTGACTCTAGTCTATTTCAACAACTCTGCTTGGCAACTCACCAATCCTCGGTCGGATAGTTTTGATAATTGCTTCGTGTGAGTGTGATCAACCTTTGATGTCAAATCTATGCTTCCTCTTCTTTCTTTAGTCACGAAACACTTAACACAAGCAAGTAAATACAAAGAAGATTGTGTATACATTGTGACTTTAATGCCCAATTAAAATGATGTCAAAATCATAATGTTTGACTAAGCACTTGATCGCAACGAATTTAACTTATATTAGTATTACACAATTGACTAATGCTAAATAAATTTACCTTCTTGCTATCTGCTAATAAAACTTTTCGTATGAACTCACTCCTCAAGCCTTTTTATCAAGCACAAAAATTGAGCTTTTGGTACCTCAACAATTTTAATCTTAGATATATCCCTCGTTGCAATTTTATGCATAAATGGCCCATTCGATTTGTTTCCACTCTGAGACGCATCTCTATTAATTAAAGATGCATATGAAACTTCCTTTTCGTTAAGTTTATAACCTATATTCGCTTTGTTATTGTTAGAAGCTACTTTGCTGGAGAGAGCTGAATGGCCGAGTGGTTTACTATCGAGCCAAGTTGACAAGTTGCCGAGCCGCGTTGACAAGCTGCCGAATGGCTGAGCTGCTGAACTGCTGGACAGAGTTGTAGAATGGCCAAGCTGCCGAATGGCCGAATTGAGTGGCTGAGCCGAGTGGCCGAATCGCCGAATGGCTGAACTGCCGAATGGCCGAACCGCCAAGTGCCGAGCCGAGTGGCCGAACCGCCGAGTGGCTGAACTGCCGAGTAACCGAGCCGAATGGCCGAACCGCCGAATGCCGAGTCGCCGAGCCGAGTGGCCGAAGCTGAATGGCCAAACTGCCGAGTGACCGAGCCGAGTGGCCAAGCCGAGTGGCCGAACTGCAGAGTGGCTGAACTGCCGAGTGACCGAGCCGAGTGGCCGATCCGCCGAATGCCGAGTCACCGAATGGCCGAACTGCCGAGTGACCGAGCCGAGTGGATGAGTGGTCGAGGCCTGCGTTCAACGTAGTTTCCTTAAAACAGATTCGCCCCTCACGACGGACGTCTATTTCCCAGGATACAACGACAATACCGGATCGTTTCCGGCGAACTGACTACACCAAAAAACTATCACGGGAAAGCAGAGGAAGAAAGGAAGAGAGGGATCGAGAATGCTCTTGTGCTCCTCCCATCGCTGCCTCGCTGCCTCTTTTATAACCTCACACCATATCTCCAATTAATTGGAGATTAATGGTGGAATTGATGGCTTGATTCGAAACGAAACGTCTAATCCGTTTCATTGCAGCCAACGTTACAAAAAATTGAAAGAAATGGCAAAATGTTGGTTCATCTGCTTGGGCAAATTATGCCCTGACCGGTCCGACATTCGACGCGCGCAGGTCGCGCTTGCATACAAGTTACCTTACGGGCAATGCAATCCGGGCCATGGATTTGCACCCCCCCTGCGCACCCACGCATGAGAGAGAGTCTCTCCCCTTGCATTTGTTCACAACATCAATGCTTGTGATACAATATAAACCAATCAACTTGCCTTTCAACTACCAATGTGGGACTAAAGTCCTCCATATGAGTGTCTTCTCCATCCTTCCATTTCATTGTTTCCATTCATATTTCCAACAGTTATAAACAATGCAAAATTTCAATTAACATATCTAGATATTTGAAATCCACCATTAACTTTAGTAAGGATTCCTTCACCTCCTTAACTTGCTCAATCAATTAAACATTTTCCTCCACAAGTCTCTTTAGTTCCCTACTCCCACAAGCTCTTTGAGTTAAAGGGTTCTTATCTCTAAGGGCTTTTAATTCCTTTGGCCTTAGGCTAGCAATAGTTTCAAATAACTTATTTATTTCTATAGAATTTACCTCATTGTTATTGTTAAAGTCACTTGAGGAGACTTGCAGAAGAAAAGAAAAGTCACTTGAGGAGGACTCCTCACCACTATATCGTGTCTCCTCGATTCAACTACTTGCCCTTGAATTCTATGAGCTCCTCCTCAATCTAGGTTACTCCTCTCATGTCCTTTGAGCACGTAGGTTATTTGCTCTTGAATTAACCTTCTCAATCAAGGCTACATACTCTTAATTTCAATCTATCTCGATTAAGGCTGCTTTCCCCGAAGCTCCAAGTCCTCTCTCGATTTAGGCTACTCGACCACATATTAACTTAAATAATATTATCAAACTAGAAAAAAAAAATACTATAATGGAGAAATTATTTTTCCAACATAATGATTGCCCCATTATCTTAGCCATTCGAACAAGAGTTGTCCCTTTATGATAAAATAAAATAAAAACTTATCTTGTTTTTATTTTATTTTAATTTTTTCCCCTCCAACTAGACATGATATGATATCTCGAGTTGTTCGTGTTATTGAATCCCAACAAGATATACATCAAAATCTTGCTCATTTCACAAGAAGATTATAGATCACTTTGAAAATCTCATTCTCAAGCCTCTAATAAATCATAAGTATTCTTTAGAAGTTTTAGGTGAATAAATTATCATTTTAGATTTTTTAAAATAAATCATTGATGGCTAGAATTATTTTGTTATGTTTAAAAAGCAATCTTTTTGGATGGTTTCTATCCAATAATTTGAGTAGCTCCATTATTTGGATATTGAGCTGTTCTTGTTGAGCTGACCCATCAAAAGATGTTCTTGTTGAGCTGTCATTTTTATCAATTATAAAAATAGAGAAAATAAAACAGAGAACATATATGACTTTCATAATTAATCAATTATAAATATATGATGTTTGATGGTTGTATGTTTGTATGTTTGATGGTGATACTTTGACTCTGAGAATCATATTCATGTTAGTACAAACACATATATATGACACCATATCTCTTGGATAGCTACCCAGATATGATATTTTATTAGATACCACCAGCTATCTTTT
>NC_133864.1:2310221-2329473 GCF_044706935.1 Curcuma longa
CAGTCGACTGATGTGGATGATCAATCGAGTCGTTTAAGCTTCTGTTCGCTGACAGTCGACTGAAGAAAAATCCCAGTCGAGTCGATTCTCTTCTGCCTGCTTCTGAGACAACCTCAGTCGACTGATCTACATCCTCAGTCGACTGATCAAGAAATCTGACTCGACTATCATGTGTTTCAGTCGACTAACGCAGCGTACCAGGCGTGCCAGTCGACTGACATTACAAAACCGTCGACTGTCTTCAGAATATAGTAGCTGAAACCTTGACCCATTTGGACTTTTCTCTTGCAAACGAGTATCTATTTTTTATCAAATGCTACTTAACGTGACCCCTTAAATACCTAAATAGGTATAAGAAGTATTTAATATTAATCAATTGGTACTTATTTTGGCCCCTTAAATAAAAAAAATTTCGTAATGATCTTCAGGCACGAGTAACATACCATCACTACAAAAATACAAGAAGAAAAGGGCAAGACTAATACCATAAATCTAACACTCAAAGGCTAATTCATACATCAAACATGAAATTATCATCTCATCAAATAACAGATTCATAATATCATGACATCAATTTAAAACATAATTATATCTCCATCATCACCAAAACTTAACAACTGTTATACAAAATCATCAAAACACTGATTTTGTATGATAAGTCATTTCAATCCTTTAAACAAGCCTCGTTTATCAGACAAAATGGCCGAAGCAATCCAAGCTCTATACCCTTCGATTGATGTATCCCATTCTTGTTTCCAAAATGTTGGATTATCTCGGGCAAAGCATTCACCCCATAGACAAACATAAACACCACAATTCAAATCATTTCCTTGTTGCCGACTCTTTACAGCAATTACTTCACCTATGCCAATATCACACTGTTCCACATTCCAAAGATATCTGGATAAAAATTTTGCCTGCACAACCAATTCAAACAAACATATTTATCAAATCAATCATAAAAGATGTGTACAAATTTTTAAAACATAAAAGTAACTTATTTTTTTATCCAACTTACAAATTTCTTCGCTGCACCTTTATAAATAGGGCTACTAATAGAATTTTTCAGCGTGAAAGATTTTTCGCTTGGAGTATACACGAGCAAGAACCAATGTGCTTTGTAATGCATAGGGAAAAGTATGTATTTACAGCGTTCTAGGAGCTCTTTCTTTAGCTCTGACAGCTTGACCAATGAACTCTTTATCAACTTTGATAAAAATACTGAAAAATTATTATCTGTAACTGTCTTCTGCTTGGTATTTTCGAGCATAGTAATCACATCAATCTAAAAAAAATTAAAAAATAATCATTAACTATCACTATGATGACTATATAAATCAAATACTATTAAGAGTATGTACCGGGACATTGGGAGACATGCAATATATTTCATGCCCATAGTTATTTTCTTTGTTGCTCAAAATATTGAAATAAGTATGAATGAGATCAGATCGTAGTTCTGTGCCAAACAAGCATTGCAATAACTCATTCCCATACAATAATACATCATCATCTTGCCAGACTATACCACTACAAAGCCAAAATACCAAACTTAGCAACTTAAAAAACATAAAATGATTAGGCAAATAAGATATCAGAAAAATTAAAATAATATAAGATATTTTTACCCCAAAATATCCCCGCAGATGTACTTCTCAATAATATATTTTTCTTTTGTTGATATTTGATCATGCCCATGAAAGTCTAATCTTCCTCGGAACTTCTGTAGAGCTTCCTCTACAACACTATCAGCAATATCTTCAATATCTATACTCATATCATCCTATATAGAAACAACAGAATATAGAAATATAAAATTCAATCAAAAAAAGTAACCACTACAACACTCGTCAAATATATAAAATATATGTAGGTATTGTAAAAAATAATTACTGAAACTACCTGATCCACGACTTGGGTCAAATGTCGTTTACTCTTTCGCTTTGGGGCAGTACTAGGGGGTGTCATATAGTCCGGATCTTTCTTTTTTTTCAATCTATCTGTTCTTCTCTGAACAGTCTTCACAATAGATGATTTTGGATTATAAACAATCATCTCTTTCCCTTTTTCTGTGTTCATTGGTACTTTATCATCAATAACTTTGTTCAAACTTTCAATAGTAGGATCAGCATCCACAGCAACATCTTGCTCAGTATGACCTTCATCATGCATATGTGGGGCATCCTCTTCAACCACTTTATTTTTTCCTTTCAACACTTTAATCTCATTCTCAAGTCTTTTTATGTGATCCAACAATTCTGAATCACCAAGTCAAGAATTAACCTGGAAATAGAAATGTTAATTAAGCATGCTAATTGGTTGAATAATAGACTCTTAATAAATTTGTTATCTTCGATTAAAAATTGTTACCTCACCAAACCTCTCTATATCATCAACAAGTATTTTTTCCTCCTGGAATGGTTTGATTGATACAATCTAAAAGTAAAAAAAGATAAATTGTTAGTTCAATAACACATTTAAACCAAATTATACAATGATAAAGAATAAATTGCGCCAACCTTGTTTGGTCTCACCGCCATTAATGTTGCCTCTGCACCTTTAGGATTAACAGGAATTTTGCTCTCTCCCCACTTGAATAATCTAGGAAAGCAATGTAAAACATGGGGTTGACCAAGCATAGGAACCCTTTCATAAACCCAACCCTATACAAATACAATGATTAGCATTTACTCACTCAATAAATAACATATATATGTTGAAAAAATTACCATCAATCCAACTATGCAACCTCCCATATAGGTTTTCTCTTTTTTGTTCACTTTGGAGTATCCAAGATGGTTTTCAATTTCAGCATACAAAAATCTAAAAGTTGCGTCTCCCCAACCATACTCAAAAAATATTTCCAAATTGTCCAACTATGGGAAAATAAAACTAGGTGTACCAAAATTGCTAATAGGAAATATAACACAATTAAAAAGTAGCAAAATAAAAAACCTAAAAAAATCATCAATTTCTAATTCATTGTCTGTCAACAAATCGATGTTAACTGGTTGGCCAACGCTAGGTAAACCTATAACGATTGAGAACTCCCTAGAAGTGAATGACACCATGATATTGCTTCCAAAACAAAAGCTACATGTCTCTACTTCGAAGCGTTTAAGTATTGCATAAACTCGTGAGGTGCTTATAGAAAGCTTTTGAATCTTTAACCAAGGTGCAAGAGGTGAAGCCTTAATCTTCTTTAATTGTAGTTCACCCAGCTTGGGAACCAATTGTTCCATGACTGACATAAATTTTGGTGGGGAACACCTTGAGTAACCTTCTTTTCACTTGGTCTAACATCTCCATCATTATCATCCATGTGTTGTTTAGTCTTTGTCATTTCTAATTCACAAAAAACTTAATTAGAAATTATTTCAATAAATATTTCTTTTTTCATAACTATGGTAACATGGAAACAACCATCAGACTCAACAGTTGATAAATCCTGGTTCTGAAAAATATATCTGGATATGGCTCTATCTTATACCTTGAAATGGGAGGACCGAGGGAGCAGCGGCGGTGAGCACAGGCTGCGATGGCGAGCAGTGCACAGTGCACGCGGCGGGCAGGGTCGTGGCGGCGAGCAGAGGCGCGGCAACGAGCAGAGGTTGCGGTGGCGAGCAGTGCACGCGGTAGGCAAGCAGAAGTTGCAGTGGCGAGCACGGGAGAAGAGGGCAGAGGGAGATAGAGACGGCGGGCAAGGGAAGTAGGAGCGCAGCGAGCAGATATGTTGCTCACAGAGGGGCCGGTGGCGAGCACGGGAGAAGAGGGCAGACGGAGATGAGAGACTGTGGGTAGGGGAAGAAGGGCGGCGGCGAGTAGATCTGTTGAAGAAAGCAGAGGGAGAAGAGCGACTGCGGGTAGGGGAAGAAGGGCGGCGGCGAGCAGATCTGTTAAAGAAAGCAGGGGGAGAAGAGCGACTGCGGGTAGGGGAACAAGGGCGGCGGCGAGTAGAGGGCGTGGTGGCGAGGGTTTAGGCCGGTGGCGAGCACGAGAGAAGCGAGCAGAGGGAGAAGCGAGAGGGAGAAGAGAGACGGAGAAGAAGGAGGCGGCGTGCAGAGAGGAGGTATCGCGAGATGAGTGCTCGGTTTAGGGTTTTACCTTTGCTTTCGTTTGGCTGGCGCCAAGGTTGTCAAACTCGCGATTCCAGTGTCGACTCGGTTAGGGGTGCACAAACTTGTATCGTAAATTCATATCGTAAACTCGTACGAGTTTACAGATAATCCAAAAAAGAATTATAAAATGTCAAATAATATATATTTGATCATAACTTCATAAGAACAATCACTATTTCACATATCTAATAAAAAAGCATAAACATAGTTATCAACAACATGTTTTCACATATAAAAAAAGACTAAACATGAAAATTTAACATGAAAAAATATGAAATTTTCAAAATTTATGTTTCAACATCAAGTTACAAAATGACAAATTTAAAATTTCATACAAAAATAGTCCAATATATACACCAAATAAGCTTCCATTGTCCAAATTTGATAAAAGGAAACATCAAACAAAGATTTCCTTTGTTTATCGAGTTTATCGAGTTTGACCGAGTTGACTCGCGAATTTACCGAGTTGACTCGCGAGTTTACGAGTTTACAAGGGGGGCCCGATTTTAAGCTGATTCAATACGGAATTGAAATAATAGTTTGTAAACTCGTAAACTCGCCGAGTTGACTCGCGATTTTGACAACCTTGGCTGGCGCTCGCCGTCGCGATTTCTCAGCCACGTCAGATTCCACGTCGGAGGCGCTCACGAAGAGGCGCTCAGCAGATCAAACCTGTTGGTTAAAGACAGACAAGTATTGACAAAAGTTGAAAGCCCAATAAAAATTAATGAATACTTGTTAAATTTTTTAAATGTCAATTCTTTATTAAACTTTCAATTATAAAACATCCAATTAACTTTGATCTATTTGAATTTCCCTTATATCAAATGTTTAGTTGGCATTCAAATTTGCAATTAACTTTGACCTAGTTAATTCATTCAAATAGATATTCGATAATAAATATATTACTCAAATATCAAAAATACAATTCATATCAGGGTTAATCTTTATTAAAGATCAATTACACCAACAATCTTTCAATAACAAATATATTATTCAAATATCAAAATATAAATCTTGGTTAATCTAATCATGTGCTAATTGGACCAATAATCTATATATTTGAAAATATTTTAAAGTTAAGCTTACCTAACATTCTAACTTATATCTTTGATGTCAAAACTAAGTGTGGTTTTCATAACTTAAATGTTTTACTTCTCTTCTTTTGGCATATATTAAAACAGTTCTCCATAACCTTCTTGATCCAACATCCAATTTTCATACCAAGATCTAGATGAAGGTTCTCGAACCTTCCATGCTCCTCCTTTGGCAATTTGTCCAAAGCTCAATCATAAGCATAACACTTCTCAAGATCGATAGCTCCCCCTAAAAGATAAGTAGAAACCTCAACCTTGTGATTATTCCTAAAGTGGTTATGTCACTTCTCCCCATTATAAGAAAACATGACTACAGAGATCATTGATTTTTAAAACAAAATTAAAATCTATTTTAAATTTTAGTAAATCAAAATTGAATTTATTATAGAATTACTAATCTGGTGCATTTAAATAAAATATAATATATAAAAAATATTTAAGATGGAATTTAAAATGAACTAGAAATGAATTTATAAAATAATTTTTTATAAATAAAAATAAATATAGATTAGAAAGATATGAAATTTTATTTGTAAAAAAAATGTTTAAAACATTTTAAACAGAAATAAATTCTATTTTTAATTTATATAAAAATTTTAAATAGAAATAAATTTCATTTTTAATTTATATAAATTAGAAAAAAAATTGTTAAATAATTATTATTTTATTTTATTTTAATAAATTAAAAATCTATTCTAAATCCATCTCTTATTTTTGTTCATGTATCTCTGTGAGAACATCTTCTATTTTCATATCTCTCTTGATAGGTGATCCTAATTTCGTCTCCCTCCTACTGTCCTATATACCACACTCTACACGCCCTTGCTGTTGCCGGCGGCCGCTACTGTGGACGCACGTGACCCGATAGCGTGGTCGCCACCGCCTTGGTAGCGTGCAGCCTCTGCTAAGGCCGCAACTGCCTTGGTTGCGTGCATGCCCAGATCACTTGAGGCAGCCGACGTTCTAGCCAAGCGTGCGACCAAATCGCATAATAGACACTACCTGGTCCACTACTGTGGCAGCTCTGCCTTGGCTGCGGCAACCAACGACAACCCTGCCTTGACCGTGACTGTAGCGACCGTTGCAACTGCCTAGCATTGCTATGCGACTCGTGCGGGCTACTTGGCATGATTTTTGCTTCGTTGGTGGATGTGTTAATTTATTTTTTTATAATATTTATTGTTTTATTAATAAAATTATTTATTCATCATCTGTATTAATGGAATCCGCCACCCTCAGCAGTCTCACACGGTCAGTCCCACAACCATCTATGAAAAAGTAAATTAAGAAATTTTAATTGGTCATGACAAAAAAGAATATTACTCGATTTCATCAAAATTCAAACCCTTACCTTCTAAATTATTTATTCATCATGATTATTATTCTAGAGTTCTAATATTCAACATTCAACATGTTTATTGTTCTTTTCGTATTTTATATTTGGATATATGTGTCGAACCTTGAAATTCACATGCTATCACTGATTGTCAAAATATCATAGGTACTGAATACAAATAGTCTTTTAATATATGTGAATTGAATGATTAGGGATCAATAAAATTAAAGTTTTACAATTGAATGTTATAAAGTCATCTTATTTTATTTATGAAAAATATTTATATATATTTTTAAAAATATAGAAAATATCTACAAATTGTAATTGGTTGTGGATGATAATGGTTATCTCCTCGATAAGTTTATTGAAGGGGTCAAAGGATTCTTGAAGTTTGCCTATGAACATCTGACTTGTAATAACAAAATAAGATGTTAAGATGTTCGTATAACAAGTGTCATAATAGAAAATCTTTAAAGGAGAAGGATGTGTGTTATTATCTCGTCAAAAATGGATTCACTTGTGGCTAGGAGCAATGATATGCACATGACGAATCATTAAAGAAAACTAATGATTCTATTAATTTTGAAAGAGTTCATAATGAAGAAGAATCTCGTTATAGAACTATGGCGATCGAGGGTGTTGATGATACACAAAAATTCTTTGACTTATTAAAGGGTGTTGATGAGCCACTATGAAAAGGTTGCAAATATCATACTAAACTTTTAGCTGTGGTGCAATTGTTAAATCTTAAGTCTAAGTATAATCTACCTAAGGCATGCTACTATAGGCTTATGACAATAATAAAAAGTATGTTATTGGAAAGTGATAATTTACCACCAAATATGTATAAAACAGAGAAGCAACTTGCCAATCTTGGACTTGGTTATAAGAAAATTGATGCATGAGTGAATTATTGTATTCTATATTATTAAGAATACAAAGTCTACAAAGAATGCCTTATTTGATTTTATTCTGGATACAAACCGAGGAAGCCTGGAGTGCTAAACGAAGTGTCTTTTCATGCCTTATAGTACTTGCCGTTAATACCAAGACTTAAGAGGTTTTATGTATCTACATATACTTGTGAACATATGACTTGGCATGCAATAAATCATTGCGTAGATGGAAAAATGACACACCCATCTCATGGTGAAGCTTGGAAGCATTTGGATCGCATTTATCCTTCATTCACCTCAAATATGTTAGTGCAGTCTACTTTCAGGGTTTTGATATTTGACAATATACCTAGGTCTAGTCAGTTTGACCAAGGGTTAATCCAAACAAGATCTAATATTTGGATGTGAGTGAAGTCTAATCATGAGGTCAAAGTTGACCAAATGACTAGCAAGGGAAGTCCTAGTTAGGGTCAATGAGCTTGGACAAAAAGTCTTGGCAGATCGAGGGCACCAGGAGGAAAGTCTAAGCGGGTTAGTGGACCGAATGTCTAACAAGTCTTGGTAGATCGAGGGCACCAGGAGAAGAGTCTAAGCGGGTTAGTGGACCGAATGTCTAGCAAGTTGATGGGTCACCGATGATCTGACATCGAAAGAAAAGTCATGGGGGTCAGATGATCGGATGTTGAGCAAGAAGTCTAAGTAGGTCAAGGGTGATCGGATATTTGGTAAGTGGGAAGTCTACTGAGTAACTACTAGTCCTAACTGAAAGTTAGGCAAAGGTAAGTCCAAGGAGATCAATGATAACGGAATGTTTGGAAAAAGAAAATCCTAGGAGAGTAACCCTCAGGTAAGCCTAGTAGGTTAGATTTACATGATAAGGCTTAGGTAAGTTTAGTAGTTTAGACAGACTACAGTTAGGCTTAGATTGCTTGCTTATTTGTTGTATGCTTATCTTGCAGAAATCAAGAGTTAGAAGCAAAACTAAGGAAGCATGACAGAAGCAAACAGTAGCAGCCAAACCAAGCTTGAAATTAACTCAGGTCAAACCGAGTTGGACTAGCTCTAGGCCCCGGACAGTCTAAGCGCCCTGGTCTAGTCTAGGTGCTTAGATTAGGAGCAGCTCTAGACAATTGGATCTTATTCCAGGTGTCCAAACAGTCCAGGGGCCCTAGGCTGGTCCAGGCACTTAGACCCGGATGAGAATTGTCTTAGATAAAAACTGACGGAACCAGATTATATTGAATCAGTACCCGGGGCACCCGGAATAGATTTTATAAGGCCTCAATGAGTAGCATCAAAAAACAATCAACTTACAACTACTCTCAAATCCTGTGGTGCTGGTGAACGTGACCAAAGCCCTATTCGTGCGATTGGGGAAGTTTCAGGAGTGTGTAACACTCATGATTTCTAGATCGGCTCGACTCTAGTGTTTGTGCTAATTTATTTTACTGTTTACACTTTATTTTTCCATTATACTTTAACTGTAAGATATATTTCTCCGCATCTGGAAAGAGTTCCAAAAAGGAGACAACTAGTGGGGAGGTGCCTTCCGTATATAAGTCTTGGATGTACTGACTTTGGGGGGTTGAGAACCAAGTAAATTCGCGTGCCATTTTATTTTATATTTTTAATTTCACTGCCAATTTTTTGTGATAGAATCGAATGAACAAACGAATGAGATTCACCCCCTCTCTCTCATGCAATGGTCCTACAAGATGTTGAGATCGTCCTGGTGCAATGCGTGTGTTTTCACATTTCGAAAACGTGTGCAGCGAAAATAAAATAATAAATAATTATACAAATTATTACAACACACGCATGCATAATTAGGAAACAGTAAGTACAAGACATAGCAGAGATTTAAAATTTTACAGAATTAATTATTCTAGCGTACCTGGCATATGATGCTAAGCGGGAAGGGAATCAATCGCACGGTCCTCGTCGAAGTCCCACCTCTACTGGTGATCCACGCGAAGTGATCTTCAGGACAGCTTCCAAAGCCTCAAGTTGCGTCACAGTCTTCGGTACTAGCCGACGAGCAATAACGACCGATATGAGAGAAAATCCTAATATTGGAAACACGCAACAACACACGTCGCGATCATTTCTGGGCTTTCTTTCTATCACCGAGAATCACAATTTTGACAATACAGAAACCAAAAAAATGATCAGAATAATTTTTGAAAAATAGAAACGCCGTAGGCACACGACAAAAACCCTAAGGACTACCCGTAATCTCAAAAAATCACAGCTTCTTTGTCCAATGAAGAATTCCATGAAAACTTCTCCGACGAATGATTCGGCGGTAGCAATTGAAGGTTTGAGGACTCCAAAGTGGCAGCACCTTGACCCTTACCGGAACCCTAGCCTGTCGGCGGCGGAGCAGAGGTTCGACGGCGCGGCGGTGAGAACTTGGCAGAGGCGGAGGAGTAGAGCTCGGGCGCTAATGGGAGAAGAGGGAAAGCGATAAGTAACCTGTTCTCGACTCCTTCTCCGGCAGTCGACTCCTCCGACAGTCGACAGAGCGCGTACGAGCCCGATGGTCACGACGGCGATGAGAAATAGAGGGCAGAGGCGGCAGCTTAGAGTTTAGCAAAACTAGGGTTTCTTTCTCTTTCGCTTGATCGGATTCTCTCCGCTCTCCTCCCTTCTTATACCCGTGGCCGGTGCTAAGAAGATGGTGAGGAAATCGGAACGACGACAGCAGTGTCCGCCTGTTCCGCCAGACACGGTCGTCGCGTGAGAAGAAATCAGCGATCGGAAATCACGCGCTTGCATGGACCGGGTGGAGAGCAAAGAAAAAAAATTGAATTTGTCATTGAACTGGGTTTTCGAGTTTGGCTATTGTAGCAGATCGGTTCATGTTTGGTTTGCTTAGTTCAATGACCAAATGACCTCCGATTTGACTCAAATAAGTTTTGTTTGATTTGTCTTCTCAAGACAAATCTTCTCATCCCTTTTATTTTGCCAAAATAGTTTTCATTATAAACTAAACTAAGTTGGTTCAATTTTTGTTCAATATCGAATCATTTGGTTCAACAACCAAGCTTTCTCTGTTTTGAACCAAATCAATTTTTCTTGTTGTTTGGTCCAACCAAACTAACATTCTCTCGATCTAAGAATCCAATTCTTAAACTCATTTTAACTCCTTCAAAAAACTTCTTGTTCGTGTGACCCAATAGGTTCTCGATTATGTTGGTCATTCGTAATTAACCATTAATTGCAGAACGATCATAAGTGACACCTAGTAGTACATCATGATCCCCAATTGATGAAAAAATCAACGATTGATTTCAGAATGATTTCTAAACCTTTCAGCAACTTTAAAAAATATGTCTCGTTTCTTTCACCGTCTTATACCCGCTTGGTTCAAGACATGGTCTATCTGTATCAGTCCCCACTAGGCTGACTACGTCACACCTAACCCAAGCTCCTTTCTTATCCTGTGGATTCAAGTTACTTGTACATGTGTCTAAGAGTGTCATACTCTTGACATGTGTTACTTTGGCCAAAGACTTTCAGTAATAATCCTAACAAGCGGTTGTAGGGTATATGTCTCTCTTTACAGAGAGTGGTGAATCCTCTGTGGGCTATTCAAACACCTTCGGGAGACTTATACCCAATTATCCAGAGTCCACACCTCATTAGAGATGTCTGCTTAAGATGTCAAAGTATAAGCCTCCATGACCAAGGTGACTTGAATACCGCAAGTCCAAGGAAACTCGCACTTAAGCTGCATTGAGATCTTCATTGACATATGCATAAAAAATCATATGAAGTCTCAAGGCAGGTCACTCCAATGAACTGATTACCTTTAACCAGCATCCACGTTTAACTCTCAACATCCAATGTCTTCAGCTAGTGAGATCAGCTGCTTGTCAAACCAAGGAGTTTAAATGTGCTAGTCTTAACAGAATCGATGACGTCTGTAATCGTCAATTCATCGACTAGGGATAATTTTAATACATTCATAATTACACATGTAGAGATACTCACAAGTTGTGATCCAATCATAAATTCTCTCATGCTATGAATCGTATTGCGGACATTCAGTAATTAAGTTTAAGATCCAATCAAACGTAAGAAAATACACACTTAAAAAGTGAATTTTATTTATTATTAAATAAATTAACAATACAACCATAAGGCGATTGCCTTAGGACACCTCTCAAACATAATAGACTCCCACTTGGCCTAAAGTCAATCGCCATGATATCTAATACCATATGCCTCTATGTGTTCCTCAAATTTACTTTGAGGTAGAGGTTTTGTCAAAGGATCTGCTAAGTTCCTTTCGCTGGGAATCTTCTCGACTTGAATTTCTCTTCTACTAATGATTTCTCTGATCAAATGATAACGTCGTAGGACATGTTTGGATCGATGATGAGACCTGGGTTCCTTTGCTTGTGCAATTGCTTCATTGTTGTCACAGTAAATAGGTAATGTTTCAACAATGGTTGGAACCACTCTAAGTTTAGTAATGAACTTTCTGATCAAAACTGCTTCCTTTGCTGCTTCACAAGCTGTAATGTATTCTGCCTCCGTGGTAGAATCGGCAACAGTGTCTTGTTTGAAACTCTTCCAACTTATTGCGCCACCATTTAAGGTGAATATGTATCCAGACTATGACTTGGAATCATCCTTGTCTGTCTAGAAGCTGGCATCAGTATACCCGCATGTAACCATATCACCGTCTCCATATACCAAGAACAAATCCTTAGTTCTTCGCAAGTACTTAAGTATTATCTTGACAGCCACCCAATGATCCATTCCTGAATCTGACTGATATCTACTCGTGACACTCAGAGCAAATGATACGTCAGGCCTAGTACATATCATAGCATACATGATAGATCCTATCGCTGAAGCATAGGGAATCTCATTCATGCAGACCCTTTCGTCTTCCGTCTGTGGACACATAGACTTTGAAAGGTGAACCCCATGCCTGATGGGTATGTAACCTTTCTTGGATTCAAGCATGTCAAACCATTTTAGCACCTTGTCTATATATGTAGACTGCGAAAGACCAAGCAACCTTTTCGATCTATCTCTATAGATTTTAATCCCAAGGATATAGGTCGCTTCTTCCATGTCTTTCATGGAGAACCTTTTGGATAACCATAATTTAACTGATTGTAGAACAAGCACGTCGTTTCCTATTAATAATATGTCATCGACATATAACACAAGGAATACGATCGCACTCCCACTGACCTTCTTGTACACACAGGGTTCGTCGAGATTTTGTGAGAAATCAAACTCTTTAATTACCTCATCAAATTGGATATTTCAACTCCTAGATGCTTGCTTCAATCCATAAATGGATCGCTGTAGCTTGCATACTTTATTTTTATCGACGGATATGAAACTTTCGGGTTGTATCATATACACATCCTCAAACAGATTCTATTAAGGAAGGCTATTTTCATGTCCATCTGTCATATCTCATAGTCATAATGAGCGGCTATGGCAAGGAGTATCTGAATGGATTTAAGCATAGCGACTGGTGAAAAGGTCTCATCATAGTCAATTCCTTGCTTCTGACGATATCCTTTTACCACTAATCTAGCTTTATAGGTAATCACGTTACCGTCCATGTCAGTTTTCTTCTTGAAAATCCATTTGCACCCAATGGGCTTGATGCCCTCAGGTGGGTCCACCAAATTCCAAACTTGGTTTTCATACATGGAATCCATTTTTGACTTCATGGCTATTAACCATTTATCCCTTTCTGAACTTTTCAGAACTTCTTCATAATTAGTAGGTTCCTCATCCTCAATGAGCAACACATCTTTCGATTCACTTACGAGAAATCCATATCTCTCTGGAATATTGCGTGTCCTACTAGATCTTCGAAGAGGTCGTGTTTCTAAAGGTTTATCCGATGGCTCATCACTATGAGTAATCGGTTGTGGTTCTTGACTAGGTGTCTCATCAATGTCTATTTGAGTCTCCTGGACTTCACTAAGTTCGACTCTACTCCCACTGTTTTCCTGCAAGAGAAACTCTTTCTCTAGGAACACAACATGCCTCGAAACAAACACCTTTTGTTCTATGGGATGATAGAATTGGTAACCCCTTATTTCCTTAGGGTATCCAATAAATAGATATTTGTCAGACTTAGCTTCCAGCTTATCTGACATTGTCCGCTTTACATAAGCAGGACAACCCCATATCTTCAAGTAAGATAAATGAGGTTTCTTGTTACTCCACATCTCGTATGGAGTAGCAGAGACAACCTTGGTCGGGACTCTGTTTAACAAGTAAATAGCAGTCTCGAGTGTGTAACCCCAAAAGGATTTAGGAAGATTTGCATGGTTCATCATTGACCTTACCATGTCTAACAAGGTTCATAGGTTTCGCCTCTCAGATACACCATTATGCTGAGGTGTATATGGCGGAGTCCATTGAGACAGTATCCCATTGTCCCTTAGATAATCTTGAAACTCTTGACTTAAGTATTCACCACCTCGATTGGATCGAAGTATCTTAATACTTTTGCCAAGTTGTTTCTCTACTTCATTTTTAAATTCTTTGAACTTTTCAAAAGCCTCAGATTTATATTTCATTAAATATATGTACTCGTATCATGAGTGGTCATCGATAAAGGTAATGAAGTAGCTGTAACCTCCTAGAGTTTGAATTGACATTGGACAACATACATCAGTATGTACAAGACCAAATAACTCTCCCACTAGTTCTCCCTTTCCACTAAAGGATAGCTTAGTCATCTTACCTTTTAAGCATGACTCGCATGTATCAAATGAATCTAATTCAAATGATTCTAAACTACCAATCTTTTGGAGTTTAGACATGCATTTCTTACTTATATGGCCAAGACGACAATGCCATGAATAGGAGGTCATCGGATCATTACTTGATGTTTTCGCTCCTCTCGTTGTGTAACTATCGAGTATTAACACATTTTAAGAGTAG
Source organism: Curcuma longa (assembly GCF_044706935.1). Taxonomy (NCBI): domain Eukaryota; kingdom Viridiplantae; phylum Streptophyta; class Magnoliopsida; order Zingiberales; family Zingiberaceae; genus Curcuma; species Curcuma longa. The sequence continues at coordinate 2,324,605 of NC_133864.1, forward strand.
GAACTCATTTTGAATTATATTGCTTATTCCTATAGATATGAGGTTGAATATAATATTTTTAATGTGTTTTTGTAGAATACTTAAAGAGCCATGAAGTTGGATCAAGTTGAAGAATATTTTAATGTGTTTAGAGGTCATTTGGAGTGTTTCAGTGGATACCAGGGTTGTGCCCCACCTCTCCAGGCCATGCCTCACAAGGCATGACCGTGCCTCATCCTGTCAGGGTTCAAAACACGGTCATGCCTCAGCTGAACTGTTCTACAGACTAAAATTAAAATGGTCATAACTTTTTGCTCCAATGTCGCGGGGCTGCTTTTGAGGGTATAAATGTTGAATTTTATGAAGATTAAGGCATTCTTCTCTTTGGACCTGACCTAGGGTCTAGCCGCCACTTTCCTTTCACCGTCATCATCATCCACACCCATCACCACCGTCGGAAAGAAGTCAAAGGGGTTTCCATCTTCAAATCCGACCATCTTCCTTCCACCAAGGAGTCAAGGGAGTTCCTTGTTCCTTCATATCATTTCACCTTCCGCTTCAACCACATAGAGTTTGCATCGGAGTTGGGGGTTCCATCCGTCGTCGCATGCATCCTTCCGTGGAGTTTTGCCGCTTCGCATTCCTCTCTATCCAAGAACATTGAGAGAGTTATTTTACTACCCATTTATGAGCTTAGATTCAATTCTGCACATTAGATGTTTGTTTAAATTCTCCTTATAGTTTTGGATGTTAATTGTTCATAGTTTTCCTTTGTTTACTTGTTGATGCATTTATTTACTTTGTTGACGCACTTCCTTACTTCGTTAATGCATTTTATTTTCAGCACTTTCGTATTTGCAACTCTATTTACAATGCTTAGTGTTCTTTAGATTTAGAACTCAAAACAACAAACCCCCATCCAATACAAAAGAAAATTCAAATTTCCAATTTCGATAACATCTAGAATTACCATACATCGACTACAATCATTTGGGAGATGACTTGAGTTACCCTATATTGTTTAGTTAGGGGATTCGGTATAAATTAAGTTGACGTGCTCATTTTACAATGACAATCTGAGCACGCATCAATCATCCTTTCGAGCACGTTTGTTGCTCATTTCAATGTTGAATGCTTCGTTGGAATTATTTAACACGTAGATTCCATTACACAGCGTTCCAGTTCCATAAAGAATTTCATTCAAAGTTATGTAATAATAATTATTACTAAAAGTCAAATGAAAACTTTTTCTATTTAAACAAGAAATAGAAATAATATTTTTTATTAAAGAATTAAGGAACATAATAATAGTTTTTCAACTCTAAAACAAGTCCACTAAAAAGATTCAATAAATATGTCCTAATGGCCACAGTTGCAACTTTTGCTCCATTACCAACTCGTAAGCTTGAATCTTTTTTGATGAGTCTTCTACTTTTCTTTAGCCCTTGTATGTCATTACATATATAAGAGCCACACCCAGTATCTAATACCTAAGTTTTTGAAGAAATAGTATGACATTCGATTATGAAAATACCTAAAGCAGGTGGGGCATCGGATGCCTTTTTACCCTTCACAGACTCAAAATAAGCCTTATAGTTTCTTCTCCAGTGACCCATTTTGCCAAAATGATGGCATGGTCCTTTTGAAGCATGTTCAGTAACCTTGGCCTTCTTCTTCTTCTTATCTTTTGCCCCTTTAGCTTATCATTTTGCCTTCCTCTTAGAACCTTAACTTACAAAACCAAGTGAACAAGCATCACTTCCTTCTTCTCATTGAGCGAAAGAGGAGCTTAGAGACCTCGAACCTTTCAGATCTCGCCTACTCATTGAACAATTCACGAAGGTGATATATAATAGTAAAAGCATTTATATGCTCATGTTGTTTCTGCAGGTCGGGTGACATAGAAGCTAGCATGATGTAACTAGCCAGGTCAGAATCAGCCAGGTGTTTCTAATAAACCAACCTTTGGTCATCAGTCGCATCAACTACAAGAGGTTCAGGGGGAAGATTATCAAAGACATAGGCAAGTTTTTCAGCTTTGAAAATAATTCTCAAATTTCTATACCAGTTCAGGAAGTTTGAGCCAGTTAATTTATTGGTATCCAAAATTGTACGCAAACTCAAAGAAGTCATCCTTAATTTATTAACCTAGAAAAATAATTGAGAATGTATGAGAGATGAGTTTTATAATGTATTTGTAAACAAATTTACATACATGTGTGGGTTCCATTTATTTTACGAATTCAAGAGTCCTTACTCTAATTCGAGAGATTGTAGGTTTTCTCCAAATGGGTTGATATCCACTATAGATAAGAATAACCTTGTAGTGAGTCAAACAAACTGTTCTTAGCTACAGTGGTAGGCATTTCATACTGATTATGCATCATGTATACATAACTATCACATTATGCTATCAACTATTTGAATGTTTACATAAACATCGGATTGTTAACACATTAACATGCATACATTATATGCACAACATCCGACTTCACCTCCATCTACATTGACCTTGGAGTGAGTCCAACAAATCAAAGCTTCAAGTTAAAGCCAACCCGCTAATCGTGAAATTACATCTCGATGGTTCAAATATATTTACTTTTAAGTCGGGCTTGGAGTGAGTTCAACAACTAAACTCATGGAATTGCAAAACTAAAGCATATCAAGTGGAAGAAGCATTTCAACAATGAGGAGGTCAATCGGGAAGCTGCAGTTGGCCACTACGGGGAAGCTATTGCCTCGACTTCGTCGAGATTTGACCCTTGCCCACTATAGTAAGTCTGTCCCACAGTAACCAACTCAACCATACTCCGGAGGCAAATTAATACAAATACATGCAATCTTAAATGAGGGACTAAGATCAATTATAATCAATCAACATGAATCAAAGCTAAGCATTTAAATATTAACCAAACCTAAAACATGGGCAGTTTAATCTATTAAATTCATCCAACAACAAATTAACTCATCAAACAACCCAACTCAAAACAACTCATCAAAGAGATAAACCAAATGATCGAATCACTCATCAAGCTTGGCAATGGTGGCCGGATCTGTAGAAGGAACTATGGATGTGATTAGATCTGATGGAAAACCCCAATTGGAATCAAAAAACTTAGTGGATGATAACTGGAGGTGAGGTGACTGATCGGAGAAGGGAATATGATGAGATCTCGGTTGATTTCCGGTGATGGAAAACCCCAACTTGGTTCCATCCAGACCTGATGGAGAGGCTGTTGTGGATGAAGAGGATGATGACCAACTAAGAAGGGGATCCCCTTAACTCATTGGAGTTGCCTTGCGGTGGAGGATGGTCGACGTTGATGGAGAGGTGATGGTAGCGTCGGTGTGAAGAAGAGAAGTCACGACCCCGGTGGAAGAGAGGAGAGACTATTTAGGGAAACCCTTAACTTGGTGGATGGGAAATGGAAGATCACCAGAGGAAGCCAAACCCCTTGACCTCAGCTTGTGTCGGTGGTAGTGATGGCCGAAGAGGAAAATTGAAGGCGGTGTTGGTTGATGTTGTGAGAAGGAGAGGAGTTGAGTTATTGTGCTATCCCTTTGCCTTGTAGCCTTCTTAACAGGTCATGGATTGAGGTTTTTGGGATAAGGAGTTGAGGATCCAGATTCATTAAGAATGAAGATTGAGCTTCAAGTTGGGTTCTTCTTTCTTGGATCTAAATTGGGCTCTGTTTTCTTTAATTGGTAGCAAAGGTGAAACTGTCATGTTGGTGTCCCCTCTAGAGTGGCCTCCCATTTTCTAAAAAGGAGTAAATTACGGGGAACTTTGCCCTTAGTAATAGTAGCGCATGTAGGAGGTGAGACAACCAATGAAGCATTCCGCACCCACTGAGATTCGACCCTAGGCTTATTAGCAGCAACACACCTATAGAAAGCATCTACGCTAGCCCATGGGGGTCTCTTTTCTTCAATTGAACCAAGAGATGGAGGCTTTGATTGAACCTATTTGATTAATGAGGTGAACCGCTTTGATTGGGTTGGATCCAAGTGTGAACCAACCTCTCCTTGAACTAAGCATCATTTGAGTACATCCAATTGAGCCAGATTGAGTTGCTTCAAATGAACCAAATTTAAATGAACTCCTTTAAATTGAACCAATCTCCAATTAAGCCAACTTTAATGTGAACCAAGCCCCAAATTGGACCACGTCAAGGTGAACCAATTTCTCTTTAACCATACAAAATAAAATATGTATCAAATTAAGCATTCGGGTCATTATTTACATTAAAGCTCTAAATAAACCAATGCTCGTAAAACATGACAAGTAATGCGAATAAACCGTATGAGTGGATTAAAACATAAAGAAAATGAATCAAAATAATGTGCCAAAATATCGGTTATCAAATCTCCCACACTTATTCTTACATGTCTTAGGCAAGTAAACAAAATTAGAATACACCCAAAAACTCATCTCCTATGTTCCCTAATAATACTTCAAAGATAATAAAAGCAAATTACTTAGGACCATCAAGTTTTATAAGAGTCACAACATTCATGAGTCAAATTCCTACATAAATCAATAAACATGGTGATTTCAATCAACTTAAATAAACTAAGCATGATAGAACCTCACAAGATAAATAGTTATACTCTAGCTCTCAAAAACAATCTTGAAGGTGGAGCTTACACTAAATGTTACTCATAACAAATTACAATACATATGCTTGCTTATTTTCTACTTCTCTACCACTGTGAACATATGCATGCATAAATCAAAAGGACTTATTTATGGATGTCATGGAGCAACAGAATAAAGAAGGCAAGCAAGATGAAATCAAGAAGAGAAACAAAGAAGACATAAGAGCATTGAAATAATCAACATGATGAATACACTCAAATAATATGCACAAAAAATTATCAAACAGGAAC
>NC_133864.1:2329573-2337823 GCF_044706935.1 Curcuma longa
GTATGCGGCAAAGGTAACCCTAGACTCTGCAGCTGATGGAGTGTTGATGAACAAGAGATTGGATGAGGCCGAAGAGATAATAGAAACCATGACACTCAACCACTATTAATGTGCATCTAAAAGAGGTAAAGGTTGCGAGTAAGTACAACATAAACACCCTAGACCTAATTGCAATAAAAATAGGCGCGCCCACAAAAAAGTTTGAATCTTTTATGTTTATGGTGAACGTAACTAATGTGTTATGTGAGGTTTGTGGCTTGACAGGACATGCGGCGGATAGTTATCAACTAGGAGCTATTTCTACACAAGTAGCTCAGGTTGAACAAATAGACGCATTAATAACTTCAACCGACAGTAAGAGACAACCCTTACTCAAGTACATACAATCCTGGTTGGAGGAATCATCCGAACTTCTCATACAGAAACAATCAAGGTCAAGAAGGACAAGGCAACTATGGGCCATCAATGGGATTTCAACAAGCATCTCCGATATCTAGATTGGAAAACATGTTTGAAGGATTCATGACTAAACAAAACAAAGCGAACAAGGAGTTCTGACGGTGACATGTGACCACTGAGGAGGTCATCAAGCAAATAAAAGGTACGATTGACAAACTTATGAACCATACTAAAATGATTGCTAGCTCATCATTGCGGGTTCCTGGAAGATTTTTGGGACAACCAAAGACAAACCTCATCAAACATTGCAATGTCATCATCCTGAGAAGTGGGAGAACTTTGACGGAACCACATGTACCTAAAAAAGATAAGAAGGATGATTCGATCAACAACAACAAAGCAACTTGGATAACCATAGATGAAGAGGATATGCACAAAGAATCTGAGAAGAAGACTAAAGAACCAAGCTCCAATACTCCGTCAAGAATCTATGTACCATCGGTGCCCCCCCCCCCCCCCCCCCCCCCCAAAGATTGACAAAAACCAATAAGGATGAGGAATTCAGCAAATTTCTGGAGGTGATCAAGTCCCTTTGCATAGACGTACCTTTACTTGACGCTCTACAACAAATGTCGAAGTTTACAAAATCCATGAAGGACCTCCTTATACACCGAAGGAAAGGTAGAAGACTATGAGATCATTGCCTTAATAGAGGAGTACAGTGCACTAATTCCAAACAAGCTACCTCCAAAGCTCAAAGATTCATGAAGCTTCTCGATACCATGCATCATCGGAAGTCAAAGATAAGTAAAGCCTTTTGTAATCTTGGCGCAAGCGTAAGTCTTATGCCCCTTTCGATTTGTAAGAAATTAGGGTTAATAGACTTGAAATTGGCAATCATAACCTTGCAACTTGCCGACCACTCTTATAGATACTCATTGGATATTTCAGAGGATGTGCTAGTAAAAGTAGGTGAATTCTCAATGCTTGCTATTTTTGTTGTATTAGAAATGGCCGAAAATCCTAAAATTCCTATCATACTAGGGAGGTATTTCTTAGCACCGTCGGCGTGATAATTGATGTAAAAAATCATAAATTCTCTTTGATGGTAGGCGAAGATAAAATAGAATTTGACTTATCTAAGACCACTAACTGTTTGCACAACAGGAACATTTGTTGCAAGTTGATGATGTGCTAAAGAAAGCGACGAGCGAACTAGATAAACGAACATCAGATGAACCACCAAGCAAAAGTTAAACCAAAAGAGAAAATTGGTAAGTATATTATTCCTGCAAGAGCAAGAATTAAACTTGGACCTCATGATGGAAACATCTTCGGAGGAGGGAAACACACACCCTTCAAGGCCAAAGCCCCAAGATAGAGCTTAGACAGGGGTCGAGCTTATAGCCATAAATCAAGTTTTTTCACTTTATTCTTCATTTAATTTTCATCTTTTAAATTTATTTTCTTTTGGTTTTTAGAAAATTCATGAGTTGGTCATAGCAAGAGCAACGTGCGTGAATAAAAAGAACTCTAGCTAGCACACCCCCTTGCCAAATAGCATGCCCCTATGTCTGACGCTCTAGAATCTATCACGACCCCCATGTCAAACGACACACCCTATACCTAACCCAATCGAAAGTCAACCATTGTTAGGCCTAGACACAACACACCCTATGCCCAGTGGCACGGCTCATGTCTGAATGCACAGACCACGACATGGCCCCATGCTAGATGGCACGGTCGTGTTGCAACCAAAGAGGGTTTTTAAACCCTTATTTTGCCCATGTTCTTCACAACACCCCCCCCCCCCCCCCCCCCCCCCCCGTGCCCACCATTTCTCATCTAAACTTTCTTCTTCTCCCTTACTACAAAGATCTAAAAACTTGCAAGACCTTCCAAAGCGCTTGATTCCATCTCCCCCTTCTTCTTTCCTCAAGATGCCCTCACTAAGAAACACTAGGTTTCTCTCCTTTCTTAGAGAGGAAGAGACCTTCTTCCTCTTTCTCCTCCTTTGCATCTGGGACCTATAGAGAAGGATCTCTCTTCTCATCTTCCCCTTAATCCTTGATCATAATCTTGCTTCCTTCTTGAAAGAAGGATCATCCCCCTTAAACACTTCCCTTTATTGTCCCTTCCACTTCTTTCCTAACCCTAACCCCTAGGTTGGACTATTTTTCTCTAATTTTTTAGGAATCAAAATGTTTAAGCTGACAAAGCGCGAAGAGGCCTTGAGCTTGAAAGACAAAGGCAAGTGAAAGACACACGACGAGAGTAATGACAATCCTTATGATATTATAATTCGTAATCAATATCATAAATCTCGTTATGATATCCTTGTTAAACTCAAGATTGTATGTACTAATACATAGATGACAAAACTTTAGAGACCCTCAGAATTAAGGATGATGTATATTGGATGATTAATAGGATCAGGTAGGATGGTTTAATGAGTATAAGAGATCTCACCTACCCTAGGGTTGTTCTCGAATTTTTAAGCTTAGTGGAGGCTAATATTTTAACATGGGAAGGAAGTCGTGAAGGAAGAATTACTTTTTGGATGTTTAATGAGGAACATCAATGAACTTTAGAAGAATTTAACTTATGCTATGAATTGTCGCTCGGAGGAGAGAAAAGACTACTAAGGAGTTTTGATGATACTTGCTTTTGGAGTGATATTACTGGTAGTCCTGGATACAATCCCTCCCGATCCAAAGCGTCAACCCCTCAAAATCATGCTTTTTGATTCCTTCACCGAATCATGGCTAACACCATTTTTGGAAGTGGTGATAGTGAAGACGTGATGCGACAGAGTGAGTTACAGTGTCTTTAGGCCATGATTAAAAATTTAAATATTGATACAGGATCTCATTTCATCTACCACGTTGTGAAAGTAGGAAAAGCCACTGTAGAGAATATTATTTTCGATGAATTGATTACTCGCATAGCTATGACTCTAGGTTGTGATTTGCATGGGCTTGAGGAAGCTAAAGGTGGTTCAAAAATTAATTTTGATATTTGTTTGACGATGAAAATGATTGTTCAAGAAAGAAGAAGATATTGCCTTGTTATTAGAGACTATCGACCTCTACCATTACCAGATTTTGATCACAGCACCGTACGTGACCATAGAAATTGGCGTATGACTGGAGTCGCACCAGTCCCTATCACAGTCCCACTTCCTAACCTACCATCCTCTAGACTTGAACCTGCTAGACATTCTTTTGCTTTTGATGACACTCCTGTAGGTCATTCTGGTTTGACTTCTTTGATTTTCACACTTTCCTGCATTGACATCATCCAAGCGAAGCAAGTTGAGCATAGATGCTTCTGGGAGGAGTAGAAGCACATATCAGATGAGCAATACTAGAGCATGGAGCAACATTTTCAGAGGGTGGATGAGTTTTATACACAAGTTGAGGTGACACATCGGCAATGCCAGGAGCAACAATAGCAGCAAGAGGAGGAGCATCATAGCACGATACAGAGGACAAGTTAACAAATCGACCCCATATACATATATCATGAGTATTTAAGTAATCTTCCTCAGTTACCTAATTTTTCTCCTCCTCCTCGATATTAGTTATTGTTTTCATTGGGATAATGAAATACCAAGTCTAGAGGATTTTAGTTAGTTGGATAGTTTGTTTTGGTAATTTTTAATTTAGTTTTGTTAGTTTCATGTTTCCTTTTTACATCATAAATTATTTCTTTTAGTTGCATTATCATGTTTGCATACTATACATTGATTGTTTGTTTCTCATAGCATGATTCTAGCATTATAGACTTTATGTTCCTGAGATTGTATACCAATATGCTTAGTGATCTATTTTCTTCTATTAGTGGTAGCATAACTTGAGCAATATTTTTGCCTTAGAATTTTGGTGTTGCCCTAATTGTTTAGGATCTCTTTTCACATTATGCTTGATTTTGATAGTTGATATATATATATATATATATATATATATATATATATATATATATATATATATATATATATATGATGATTCATAAAATCAGATTTGTACTTTTATTTCCTAGGTGACCCCTCACTGCATTTTGGTTACTGAAAAAACTCGGATCTGATACTGATTAGGAAAAATCAAAATCCTTTGCTAAAAAAAAGAAAGAAAAGATTGTGCATTGTGACAAAAAAATCTCTTCTTGAATAGTATGGTGATAAGAAAAAAAGGGATAAAAATAGTTGTCATGAATGGAAATTGATATAGTACCCTTTGATACCGAGTTAAATTACTAGGGTAATACCTATCATGTTTCTCCTTATACCGAGTACTTCTTTGAGACCTTGTGTAGATAATGCATAGCACATTGGGGGAAATGAACCTTACATGTGGTAGGTAAGTGTATATTATCGGAAGCATTGAGAACATAGTTAGATGATGACTTGATTAGGATCGGAAATTGAAACTTAAAAGAGCTAAGTCACCTTTTGCACTATACATGAAGTACTTTCAATTAGGCCACATTGAGTTGATTTGGTTATTTTGCTCATAAGTGAAACTGTTTGATAGGACTAGACTAATTCATTAAGGGTTATAATGCATTGTTTACACACATAGATCTAGATTGTGGGGTTTACATGAGGACAATCAAAGGTTCAAGTCTGGGGATATTTGATGTGTGTATTTTATATAGAATGTTTAGCATTATTTTGCATGCATTTTGTTTCATTACATGAGCATACTTTGCACATTCTCATGTCTTTTTTGCATTGATTATATTATTTTTATTCGCAGAACTGCTCTTTATGCTTTTTGATTGATAGGACATGAAATTGAAGCTTAATTGGAGCAAAAAAGCATTGAAACAAAAGTCTACACTGAGGAACATGCTCTGCCTGTGTCCCATGACATGGACATATTTTCCCAATCGAAGTTAGACGTAAAATGGAGCAATCGAGGAAATTACACAGTTTGACATGCCTTGTGGCCCATGGCATAGGTCGTGCCCCATCCATCTGAAGGTAGCTTTGATCAGGACCCGGCACAGCAAGGCCATGCCACCAGGCATGATCCATGCCTATCTATCTAGCAGTGTCTCCTCTTTCAGCACCTGACACGACACAGTTGTACCACCAAGCACGACTAGTGCCCATTTGATTTGACCCCCAACACGGCCTCATGGCAATCGACACGACTCGTGCCATGAAACATCCCAGTGTTAGCCGACATGGCCCCCATGCCAGCTAGCAGACACAACCGTGTCAGGCTGACATCCTTTCCTTTAGCATGTGACACACAACCGTGTCAGGATGAACATTAATGTAATGATGGTGATGTAAGAATTAGTTCATGTTATTTTTCTCTATTCTATGAAGTGTTTACACTTGTTTCACGTATTGTGTGCCTTGAACGCGTTTGATAATATATTTGTGTGAGCGCATGTACATGATTATAAGAGGTAGATTACGATGTAGGGAGATCTTAGGATTGTATGACCGGGGTGCCTTGTAACATGAGGTAAACCTTAACCGGACTTTCCAAAGTGATTCTTACATGGTGGTAAACTCCCATAAGGGATAACTAATGGTTGGTGGCCACTAGGACAAGGTCCTTAATAGAGGTACTCGGTGACAGAGGGTATGATGTTTGGATCATATGACCGGGGCTCCCTGTGATAGAGGATAAACCTTAACCGGACTTTCTGACGTCACCTTTACTGGAAGGCCAACACACTAGGACTTCAAGGTCAAATGCCAACGTAGCCTGACGAGGTCAAGTTGGTATCTTAATTAGAATTACTACAAAGTGGTAAACATGAAGAGTAAGGGAGTAAATATGGATTAGGGGCGTTACCTAGCATTGATGTGAAACTGAAATCCTAGACTTATCCAGCTTGACCCATTAATCCCCAAGTCAATCTCTTTCTCTACCATATCCACATATTCGCTTCCCTTAGAGTCTAGATAACTAGCCTTGTAACATCACTATAGCTATCAACAGTCCATGTGGATTCGATACTTTTTATTACTTGATGACGACCGTATACTTGCGGTAGCTATCAACCATGCACTTATGATTTTCGCACATTAAAATTGTAGAATTGAGAATGAGAGTAGAGAAGGTGTGTGAAAATAATAAAATGAGTTATCTATTTATAGAGTTTGAAGAGTAATGAATGCTAAATCGTAGCCATTGATAAAAAATAGCTAAATGATCTCAACCGTCGAAAAAATATAAAAGAAACCCCCAATATGTAGAACTGTCGATGGTTCCAATAGTCACAAAAAAAGGAAAAAATGAACCTGCGGTGGTTAACCACTGATTCGATGATTTTTATTGGGCTAGAACTATAATCGACGAAGTAACTGGGTCAACGGATACCTAGCTCGTTGACCAAGTTACAAGCTCGAGCCGGGTTTGGGTCGGACTCAAGCCGAGTCTGAGTCAGAGTCGACCCAGGGTTGGGTCTAAGGAAAGTGAGGAGCTGAATTTGAACCCGTACGTAGGTTGTCCCTCCATTAATGGCGGAGGTTGCGCTGCTGCGCTATGTAGAGCGACGTCGATTGCCTGCTGTACAACTTGGTCAAATTGCTCCTTCGTCATGGTTACTACTCCCTCAGGGTTTCTTTCATCCGCGGGCCCGCGGGTGCTCGCGGTGTGTCTAGTGTTAACCATCTTGTCGTCTCAGCTTAGTTTTCCCACAGACGGTGCCAAAATGTTTCGACTCCTTGCTGACGATAGATGAGTCACCAGACAAGGGGATGCTGAGTCACCTGCTGTGTCCACGGTCGAAGGAAAGAGATCTGAAAGAGGGGCACTGAACGCACGGATTAGTAGGGCGTCGAAAAATTCCAGCGTGGCCACTCCGACGCTCAAGTCAGAAGAGAAGAATACGAGTGTGTATTCTAGATTTCAGATAGTTGGAGTGTCATACCTGCGGGGTTTATATAGAATGGGAGGAGCGATACCTTCGGATCTGGATGCCTGCGATTGGAGGAGAGAGCGGAAACGCGAGGTTGGATACGCGACAGATTCCGCCAATCGGACGGTTCCTCCGCATATCTTATCTCCTTTGAAGGGCCCTGATTGAATTGGACCAAGTATAGAGACTTGGTTCGCAAACCGCTTCCTTTGGATAAGTGATATGTGGGAACAGGCGTATCGATCCGTTGATATCATCTCCGCGTCAGGAATGGCTGATATGTGCGGTGGGGGATGCAAGTATGGACGGTATCCTCCACTACAGCAATGAAGTGTGCTCGGTTCGTCCCCGAGCTCCTTGTATGCTTTGTTCCTGAAGGAATCAGTATAAGATTCCCATCAGGAGCTAGGCATACGATACTGCGACCTAGGCATGAGGTCGGCTTGTATTGGTAAGACCGGTTCATGAGGTCGGCATGTGATGCTGCGACCAAGGCATGAGGTCGGCATATGCGGGTGAGACCGGTTCATGAGGTCGGCATGTGATGCTGCGACCAAGGCATGAGGTCGGCATATGCGGGTGAGACCGGTTCACTGAGGTCGGCATGTGATGCTGCGACCAAGGCATGAGGTCGGCATATGCGGGTGAGACCGGTTCATGAGGTCGGCATGTGATGCTGCGACCAAGGCATGAGGTCGGCATATGCGGGTGAGACCGGTTCATGAGGTCTGTTGGGATGTATACTAGAATCCTAGCTATTAAATAAACATTCTAAAATGAGAATCACATTTGGTCAATATTTTGAAGTGTCCATTTAATCTATACTGTAGATTAACATGGTGTGGAGAGTCACACACAGAAGACCATGTTATCAGTTCCTTATAGATTATAAACAGTGTTCACAACCAAGATGGATTGGACAAACCATCGGAGTGGTTGTAGTGTAATTTTGTCTTAGTCTGTCTT